>NC_089779.1:16142332-16349832 GCF_040412425.1 Macrobrachium rosenbergii
TGCATGCACTGACAAATATATGAGCATTTATTAATTGCACACATATATTCATATATATATATATATATATATATATATATATATATATATATATATATGTGTGTGTGTATGATATATAAGTATATATATGTATGTATATATATATATATATATATATATATATATATATATATATATTCACAAATATTAACTCACAAATACCTTTATTTTGAGAATAACTTATACCCAAACGGAATCAGAATTGATAACTGGATGGACACCTTTTATATTTAAACCTAATAAACCTAAAGGCACAGGTTCGAATCCTGCCCAAGGTGTTGGTTATTACCAATGGCTAAGCGTGTCTGATTTTAAGGAGTTTTTTAAATTATAATTATCAATCTAAGTCTAGTGACTTTCATGACACACTGTGATCCCCTAAGTTCGAGTGACGTTTGGAAAGCGATGGTTAATTTTTCCCTCTTTCACCCCACCCAATTTCCTTCTCCCTTTCCCCCCACCCTCCCCGCTCTCTCTCTCTCCCAACACCCCACCGTCCCCCGTCCTCGTGATTCAACTCCAGATGACACTTTCTCTCTATATCTCATACTTCCTCCTTCGTCGTCGAACCTGTCGATACTTCGGGCATTTATTCATTCGTCTGTCTCAGAGATTTTTGCGCACAGTTACTTGTTACGTCTATTTATCGTATTTAGCTTGTTATTATGAGAACAACGCCTTTTCGAGGTTTGATGTCATTCATTGTGTTTGAGTTTAGTACGTTTTCTCATTATTTTTGTTCTAGTTTTTTTTTCTAAGCTATTAAATGTACAGTGTCTCACACACACACACACACACACACACACACACACACACACACACACATATATATATATATATATATATATATATATATATATATATATATATATATATATATATATATATGTGTGTGTGTGTGTGTTTATCAAGAGCTTCAAACAGTCAGTGTCATTTCAGCCTTTTCTTTAATAATAATAATAATAATAATAATAATAATAATAATAATAATAATAATAATAATAATAATGAGACAACAAGGACTGGCATATTATGAGGATGAATCATCAATATAAGAAGACAATATTATTAAATTTATTCATTTCTTAGAGATATTGATGTAAATGTTCTATCAAATTCAAGTTTTTAATTTCAAAATCCCTTGACCATGAAAATTAAATGTAGCAGTGAATCGGACAAGTTAAAATTACCGGTAATAAATTCAGTAAAGTATAACCATTTGTTTATCGAAAGTTTATATACTATTTCTGAATGGAAGTGCAAATTTGCAGAGAAATGAAAACACTGATACACTTCTCAAACGGATATAAAGTAAGACTGATGCATGAATGAAAACGTTTTATTCGCATACATATGAACAGAATTGTGTTTACATCGGTATCAAAGCGATACGTCAACAGACGAACAGCAATTAATTTTCGAACCAGTGTCAAACGAACCGCGCTCGAATCGTATCGAATCTTCGTCAGAAGATTCAAGGTCAACGAACGCTCTGTCCAACTCATCGAAAATTACACACTGGCTTTCCGTTGAACGTCTTCATTAACGGTTGATATCTACCTAAAACAACATATATATATTGCATAAACAACCATGCAGCATCACTGGACTCAGATGTTCGGTGCCTGTTTCCGGAAAATATATCTGAAACAATTAACCGAATCCTTGAGCGGAATGAACCAGCGCTCATTGCTATGCTAAAGCCGAATCCAGAAGGATATATCATTGGTTTAGATGTTTATCACGTCGGCTTAGAAGCCTGTTGACTTATACTAAGACATCCTTCACTACACACAGAGAATTATTCTACGCTTTTGGTCTCTTAAATAGCGTTTATCTGAGAAGTATTTTTTTTTTACTCATAACAATGGTTTTGTTACAGCCTGGGTTACGTATTGTAGGCTGTACCGAGTTCTCGTCACATAAAATATTAAATTTTATTAATAATTCTTATAAGGGCGAGTTCTATCGCAAAAAAATGGCTCTCTCTCCGTAAGCAGTTTATCATCACGATAATAATCTTTAACCGTTTATTAGAAATGGCTTTAAATAATAACAATTTTTTTCTTCCTGATGTGATCGTTCATTTGCACTCTAGAGCTTCACAGAATCTCTCTCTCTCTCTCTCTCTCTCTCTCTCTCTCTCTGTGGCCATGCCCACTGAATTGACTGATTGTTTGACGTGCCTGTGATTTACTGAGATGACTGAAGAGCTGGTTCCTTTCCTTAGTAGACAGGAACATTATCTTCGTTATTCAATACGAGCGACTACTGGAACGTTATAAGGAAGCATCTTATTATTTTGTTCCAAACGAATGTATGCGCATACGAATACCATTATATATATATATATATATATATATATATATATATATATATATATATATATATATATATATATATCATACATAGTTATCCGTAGCAATATTACATTATTTTTTTGTTTAAAATACGACGTGAATAGGTCTATTTACTTATTAAGAAAGCTTTCACATAATACAAGGCTTCCTGAGGAGAGAGAGAGAGAGAGAGAGAGAGAGAGAGAGAGAGAGAGAGAGAGAGAGAGAGAGAGAGAGAGCTGAAAGCATCATAAGAAAAACCTAACATCCCTCTCATAGGGCCCCTTAAAAAAAAAAACCTTGCAAAGCATTCGGGACACGTTTCCAAGAGTAAAGGACAAATAGCACGTATACCTCTTGCCTCCAAAATTAAATTCTTTGTGTTCCCTCAACTAATTTATGTGTATCTCTAGTGCCCAGCGATTTTCTCAAAGGAAAATTAATCCCTGATAAAAGTAAATTTATCCGTGAACAAGTAACAGGCCAAGTAAACAGGAAAGAATAAACTACAGCAAGCAAGGTAGTTGCCTTGTAAAATGGACTAGTTTACGGGTTAGATAAAGACATAAAATACATATATAAAATTATGTTCAGCTGTCTTTGAAGACCATATACATTCGGCACGGCACACGATTCTGAACCCTGCGTTTGTTTATCATTCGCCTCACAACATACTGTACGAAAGACCAAAGAAGAAGAAGGAACAAATTTTGGACCACTGTGCATAAAATTAAATCACTCTTTAAATCAGGATTCCAACAAGGAATGAAATATATCAACTCAGTGGAATTACTTGAGAATGGGCTTACCCTTTCACTCTGTTTTGGCAAAGGTTTAAACACTTTTGTTGTGTGAGAAGTAACTTGAACAGTGCAAAAGGTTTTGCGTCTATGGGTGAACTGTCATCCCTTTAACCAGATCCGCCACCCCCCACCTCTAACCCCCAGGGAAGAGGTAGGGGGGTTGATTGCCGTCAGTTCACCTCAAGTGGCGCCTTAGTCTAGCTGCATCCACTTTGTATTCTTTTACTCTACTCCATCCCCGTTTCATTTCTTCAATATTGCTGTCCAACATCTTTAACTGTTACTTTTTAGTACGCTTTCTCCCAGCTCCACCTTTAGATCCTTTAACTTCATTTCCTTTACTTTCTGGTTCTCCATTGTGCTGTCCAGCCACTCCAACTCCTTCGTATCACTGTCTCGAGCGCTGAATGGCCGAAAGTGTCCCAGTGTTTTGTTTGACAGCCTAAATGTCATATATCAAATCAACCGGAGATGGAAAGGAGTTTGAATCACAATAACTGACCGGTCTGTTTATCTGTCTGTACGGCTCTGCATATCCAACCGACAGCAAAATGAACTGCTAATGACCCCTACGTGCAGTATTGTAGTCATGGTACAGCAGCCATCTGTAGAGACCAAATGTCAAACAGGAATTTGCACCCTGGGGCATTAATTTTCACTTTTTTTATGTTTACGTGAAAAGAAGAAACGACTACTGTATGGAATCGAAAACAGGATTCAGGTCAAAGGCTTAGGCGCTGGGACCTGTGAGTTCATTCAGCGCTGAAACGGAAATTGACCGTAAAAGGGTTTGAAAGGTGTAACATGAGGAAAACCTCGCAGTTGCACTATGAAACCATTGTTAGGAGAGGGTGAAAAGTGAGATGGAAGAAAGAGAATATGAACGGGGGTACAGTAAAATGAATGAATGGAGTTGCAGCTAGGGGCCTAAAGAAGGCACGCTGCAAAGAACCTTAAGTAATGCCTACAGTGCACTGCATGAGATGCACTGACGGCACTAACCTCCCCCCTCTATTGAAGACTACTGTATGAATAGTAAAAGAAGGTGTATTCATTATACGTAATAATGGAAAAACACATACCTATGTATAAGAGCAATATCATTCCGCAATAACAAATTTCACTGTATTATAGTTTAAATATACTGTTTAATATACACTAATTGGAACCTTAACAGAGTTGCACCATATGGAATATTATTATTATACTATATAGCCCGTAGGGGAGTAGCGCCGTTAGTGCACCTCACGGGGTGAATTTTAGGCATTACCATAGGTTCTTTGCAGCGTCCCTTCGGTCCCTAGCTGCAACCCTTTGCATTCCTTTTGCTGTACCTCCATTCATATTATCTTTCTTCTATCTTACTATCTACTCTCTCCTAACAATTATTTCATAGATCAACTGCGAGGTTTTTCTCCTGTTACACCTTGCAAACCTCCTACTCTCAATTTCCTTTCCAGCGCTGAATGACCTCATAGGTCCCAGTGCTTGGCCGTTGGCCTAAACTCTACATATTACATTCCATTATTATTATTATTATTATTATTATTATTATTATTATTATTATTATTATTATTATTATTATTATAACACGTTCTGGGATTGCCCGTATAATTTTCCCTGGCACGCTTTCACTCGTATTTTTTTAAATTTTATTTTAGTGCTTATTATTTCATTCCTTAGTTGCTAAGTATATATTCATCCATCTTACTAACTTCCTAAAAATTAGTTTTTCCTTTATTGTGAACCCATTTTTAAAATGCTTATGGAATCTGCAACTCTTCTGAAGATGTGTACTTGGATAGAAAAAAAAATTGGAACGATGTAAACGAGGTTCTTCCAGAGAGAGAGAGAGAGAGAGAGAGAGAGAGAGAGAGAGAGAGAGAGAGAGAGAGAGAGATTTAAAATACAAGTTTCTACATATCACAAATTTTAAATGTCAGCTACAGGAAAGCTGTCGTTTGAAACCGATTTTTTTATGAGACTTAAAACCGAAATATGGCGTCAGTGCTTTCATGATTCACATTGTTCGAGCCTAAAATAGCCTTGATAACATTCTCATGTCCTAAAAAAATCATTTCGACCTTTTCGTTTCCTGAAAAATCATGTTGTCGTCATGTCATAACCATGATACTTTTCTGCTGTCGTAAACAGCCTTACTAATATCATTATGGCCTTGAAATTCTTTTAACGTCTCAGTGTCCTAAACCTCATAGTAATTTTCTACGCTCTTATAGCAGTCATGTCCTAAAAATTCCGATAACATTCCAGTGTCCTTAAAAGTTCTTTGAATTGGCATATTAATTTTCGAATGTCCTAAAACTATCATCACAATAATATTCTAAAACCATTCTAATGTCCTGAAACATTCGAATGTTATCATGTCCTAATCAACCATTCAATTAATTTAATGGTCTAATTCAGTCGTTCTACTAATGTTCTAAAATTTTATCCTGAATCATTTGTTCTAATATTCCAAATTATTATTATTATTATTATTATTATTATTATTATTATTATTATTATCCAGAAGATAAACCCTATTCAAATGGAACAAGCCCACCAAAGGGGCCACTGACTTGAAAGTCAAGCTTCCATAGATTATTATTATTATTATTATTATTATTATTATTATTATTATTATTATTATTATTATTATTATTATTATTATTATTCAGAAGATGAACCCTATTCAAATGGAACAAATCCACCACAGGGGCCACTGACTTGAAATTCAAGCTTCCAAAGAATATGATGTTCCTTAGAAAGAATCAACAGAAGACAATGGGAAATACAGAAAGAAGAGATCACTTATTCAAGTACTGAACAAGTCATTCTAATATCCTATGCCCCACATCAGCCAACCTAATATAGAATTGTCCTAAAACAAAGTAATAATATAACGAGAATTACCAACGGCTGGAGGCACTCACGTGATCCATTGCGAAGTCGATGATTTGCGGCGATCAGAACAATTCGTCTTGTTTCCAGTGGACACAACTTCCTGGCTGAGAATCACTACTACCACCACTAATACTGCCCTTTGGCTAAACACTTGAAATATTCAGGCACTGTGAGAGCAAGCCTCAGTAACTGGCGCATTTTTCCACACACACACACACACACAGAAACGCGCACAAACGAACTGTTGCCAGGGAACTGTTTCGCTTTCCCATACAGTGCTGGTGATAGAAATCTTATTCACGACAGTATTCTTCGTCACATCACAGCCTGTGCGAAGGTTTCAGGAACATTGGCGGCAGATATTTAATGGTGGTGACACGCGACCTGCAAGAGAGAGAGAGAGAGTTAAAAAACATGGAGAATATGGTGAAAGATATCGGGGGGCTTCCGGGAAAAGGAAAAGAGAGAGAGAGAGAGAAGAGAGAGAGAGAGAGAGAGAGAGAGAGAGAGAGAGAGAGAGAGAGAGAGTAGGCAATAAGGGAGAGGAAGAATAACAGCACTTCTTTCTTAAAATATTACGTAAAAATTATACTTATTAAAAAGGGAGATAGAGAACATCACTTATGATTTGCCATATTGTCTTACCTAAAAGAAAATAGGAAAAATGACAAATTCAGAGGATATATACTACATCGAGGAAATGACTTTCGAGAAACAAAAAAATGATTCTATAGAAAGTAAACGAACAGAGGAAAGGTCATGAACAAATGGATCTAGAACAGTGGTTCTCAACCTGGGGGGCGCGCCCCCCTTGGGTAGCATCAGCAATTTCCAAGGGTGGGTGCGAGCCCTAAGGAAAAATTAAAAATTCTCTAATTACATTCGTTATTCTCTTAACAAGAGTCGCTAAGAAGAAGCAGTGTCAAGTATCTCACTAATTCACTCCCATAAGAATAAAAAAAAACCTTCTCTTTCTCTTTTTTTATTTTCCTTTAAATCTGGGAGGGAATTTTACTCATAGATGCAACGGGGGTTTGGGGGGGACGTGGCGGGAAGGACCAACTCTTAGAGGAGGGCGTGGTAATAAAAAGGTTAAGAACCACTGATCTAGAACAATTAATGCAAATGGAGAGACGCTGTCTGAAGAGAATGCAGTCGTTATTGTGAAGACATGTTGAATGTGGAGGCGTTAAGAAACTCATGAATGAAACAAGAGGTTGAAAAATAGGTGGGACTGCAAGTGAGTTACTACAACAGTACGGTGGTAAAATTTAACTGAGTAGTTGACCAAAGCGTGGAGGGTACGTCTGGATGAAGGAAAGATTCTGAGGGAATGGAGAAGGATATTTATTCCTTTGTATAAGGGTTTAAAGGTGGTAGAGTAGACTATAAGAATTACAGTGAAATTAAGATTAGTGATGCAGAATAAAATAACGTAAGTGATTTTTAATCGAGACTTAGCCTTGCAAAGCATCTGTTTTTGATAGAGAATAAAGCAACAAAGCAGAGTAAAGTAAGGTAGCAAGAAGTTGATCTATCGATTTGTATCAGTTACATCCCATAGTCCTCGTCTCTTCTTCTCAGCTTAAGCTTAAGGCGACCTTGACAAGATTCAAAACTATAGATTACATCCAATAATATAAACAGATTATAGGTTTTTGTCCAAAACACATGAAAAAATATGTTTCGACAAACAGAGACGACATCCTCGATTAGGTTAGACCCGGCTTTTTAGGTTAGGTTAGGTAGAATATATAGTTACGACTACCATAGGTTTATTTTCATGATATCACTTCCTTTTATTCCTTGTTTATTATTGATCAAAGATATAAACCATACGGTGTATTTTAACTCACTATCATATGTTTTAAGTGGCCATTTTACCATAATTATTGGAGCATTTTATTCACTTTTGATTTTCCCCCTAAATATCGTCCCTAAATGATTGATTTATGGTTATTAAAACTGGCGTAACAAATACGGTCCACCTTCATTGTTATTTAATTGTCAGGTATATGGGTAGAGGAAACACAAAAGTGAGTGATTTCCATCAGCTATAACTGTTTAAAAATTAAATTTGAAAAAAAAACACACGATAATCAGTCGGATAAAATATATGGATCATGTTTTCGGCGAAAAATCAATTTAAATAATTCGTTACCATCGTCGCCTGCATGGCAATGCCTTGCCGAGGTAAAGGGCTCATATGAAATTCAACCACTTATCTCTCCTGTGCTTTATTTCTCTCTCTCTCTCTCTCTCTCTCTCTCTCTCACACACACACAAATAAAGAGAAACATTACTCGTGAAAGCAGGAAACGGAGAGAGAGAGAGAGAGCATGACGAAACAGAAGTTAAAAAGCGTCAAAGCGAACGTGACCCGTGGCATTCCTTCGTCCCGCCAAAGGAGATTAAGATAAGTCTATGAGTTCCAACGAATAGAGCTAATGGCGTCCACTTGTGCTTTTGGAATGCACAGTTATTGACGCAGCGGAAACCTTGCCGAGAGGAGGTCCCGTGAGAGAGAGCATTTCCTCGACGTGGGAAAAGCGATCGCAAATTGTCATCAGGGAGGATTCCCTCATGAATATTCTCGGCCTGGATCTCGAAGACGCCGGAGACATGGTCTTATTATCTATTTCCCTAATACGGGCTGGAGAATGAAATGCTTCGGTAATATACGTTATCACATCCACGGCTGCTTTAACGATTATTGGAATTTTGTTTGAATGCAACTGAAAGTCTTTTATTTTTTGCCAAATATGAACTAAAAGAAACAAATGACTGCGCTAGGCTAAACTATGAAAGTGTAAGAGAGAAAAGTCAGTTGCGACCTGTAACTTTTTTTGGCGCTTGAAGAGAGAATTTTTATTCAAATTATTAGTGCAGGGATAAAATTAGAAGAGATGATGTGTCCTAAAGACAAAAATAATTCTCAGGAAGATGAAGAAAGTGGAAATAAAGGAAAAAAAGGAGGAAAAATGGATTACATTTGGATAGAGGAAGTCAGCAGGAATAATAGTTGAGAATTCTACAGGAAAAAATAAAACAGGAATAAGAGAAAATATAGTTTATGACAAGAACCCTCAAATTGCTTAGCCCTAAATGATAAGTAAAGGCTGGAGAAGGACGTATTGCATGCAAGAGACTATCTTTCACACAGATTTACCTTACACATCCTGGTCAGCCACCCAGTCACACTTTCGACGCCACATCATTGGTAATTCCATCAACTCATGGCGTTTCCCTTTCTTCAGCATCCTAATAGTCCTACTTACATCTACAACACTAACCCCTTTCACTCTCTCTCTCTTTTATTCTGAATTTGACTACTAACTCTTCAATCTGCTTTTACATCCCAGCAGAACAACTTTTATTCTTCGTTAATGATTTATTACTTTTTTTACACAACTCTCTTTTCGTATTCTTCCACTAAAACTTGATTTTTCTCACCTACATCTTTTACTTATTGCTTTCTTGTCCGTTTTCAACCACAAACGCTCTGATGAATTTTATGACTCCATCCTGAAATTTTTACACACTCAATCAATCCTGCCACTTATGTGTCTTTAACTGAGCCCATTTTACATCCATTTCTCCTTTTATTCTCTCTCTCTCTCTCTCTCTCTCTCTCTCTCTCTCTCTCTCTCTCTCTCTCTCTCTCTATATATATATATATATATATATATATATATATATATATATATATATATATATATATTTGTGTGTGTACCTGTTATATATACATATAATGCATACATGGTAAATGTTTACCATTAGTTTTATAATCTCGTTAGAAGTGGCTGTAGTACTGTAGGTGTTATCCTTCCACTTCACAGCTGTTTTAATGTGAGATGAGACTACTAGCTCTACATCTTCTTCGTCTTTCCACCTTATTAATCCCACTGTATAGCAGGGTTGGCCGCTCTAGTCAACTTTCTCCATCTATTTCTATTCGTAGCATCTTCTTCCCCAAGTCCCACCTCACCTATATCCCTCCTCACATCATCCATCCATCTGATCCGCTGACGCCCCACACTACTCCTCCCTATCACTGGCATGTTCTTAGCTCTCTTGATTAGTTCCACCTTCTCTCTTCTTATTACATGGCCATAGTATCTCAGGCGAGCTTCCCTAGCCTTCTCCTTTACATTACATAAACCACACATTCGTCTTATCTCTTGACTCTCCCTCCTTTACAGTAGTGATATTCCAGCAATCCATCTCACCATCCTCATTTCGGTTCTTCCCAACAGTCCCTCCTCCTTCGTCTTAAGTGCCTAAGTTTCTGCCCCATATAATAGCACGGGCCTGATAACTGTCTTATAAACTTTCATTTTGGGCCTTCATGGCATTTTCTTGTCTAAAACAGCTCTACGTTCTTGGCCGCAAACATCCACATTCAGTCAATCGCTCGGTGTATAATTGGCCGCTTAGGAGAACAATCACATTTTGTTTTAGCGGAAGGTGACTAACACTAAACCTTGTGGCACCCCACTGATGAGGCGTGTGTGTGTGTGTGTGTGTTAGTAAGTGTTAGCATGTGTGTTAGTATGTGTGTGCATGCGCGTGTGTTAGTAAGTGTATGTACGCTTGAGTTTGCTTGTTCGAGACAGGAGAAACATACACTAGACCGAGTGGCTGCTAATAGACCTAAACTAATGATTTGCTTCAACGCAAAACCTCTTGACTACTGAACAGAGTAACAGCTGAGAAATCTAGATCTTTGTCGTTCTAAGAGCCATTATGTATCTTTGTAAGGGAGGCGGGCCTCTTCAGCAAATTTTAAATCGTATACATATATAGTAAATGTGTCTGTATGGACAGTATATATGAACATGATTATATACATACATATATTTTTAGATATTTCTCATATGAAACGCCTTTTAAATTTATTTATTCACTTATTTTTCAGGTTCCGATTTTAATTTGTTACGGAGTCAACAACCTAAATGTTGTCACGTCACAGATCAATCAATCGCTTTCCCAGGGTGAGAATTCTGAAAGAATGTTGACACAGAAAGCGTTGTTGACCGCAGCCTAGACCTATTTACCTGCTGCTTCGTATTCAGGTAAACAATATTGATTATGAAGGCGGAGGCCGAACTTGGAAAGCAACAGGGGCGTGAAAAACAATTTAGTTTTTCCCAGGATTTAGATCCGATTTCTTTAGACCCCATGCCCAAAGTCTTCTTCCAAACTTCGTAGGTCAAGACACGTTAGGTTATGTTAATGTAGGTAGGTGTTAGCATTCAGATTCTCAGCGCGTACGCATGTGGGAATAAGGGTGCTGGCTTAGCGCCCTTGCTTCCACCCACTGAAGTCAACCAGATACGAAATACGGGGTCATTCATTGCTTTGATGAGGGAATATATATATATATATATATATATATATATATATATATATATATATATATACATATGTGTATGTATACAGAATCTACTGGTTACTTTCGACCCGATGCGTAATATTAATAGCCACAATACCCTCATAACTTCTCGTATTCTTCACACTTTTTAATAGCTGGTCACTACAAAGCCTTAGATCCAGATGCAAGACTAGGAAACAGTTCTGATGTCCGATATATATATATATATATATATATATATATATATATATATATATATATATATATATATATACATACACACACACACACATTATCACAGAAAGCGTCGATACCAGAAGAAAATCAGGCAGAAGTCTCTTCGGTTAACTCACCGACAATCTAAGTTTTAGTAGAATCTGAACAGAAACCAAATATGACCAGGGACAAAGCGCTGAGCATCGTCTTCATCTGGCAAACCAAAAAAGGGAGAGAACAGGAAAGAACGGATTAACATAGAGCTGGCTGTAGGTGATGATCACAGCAAGGACACTGAATGACTTGCGCTCAGTCCGTCCCAAAACTGGACGTGTTTTTCTTATGTACGTCCACATTTCATACCAAACTTATACGTCTCACAGTTTTACCGGGAATGGAAAGGAAGTGAATTGTAGTTGTTTGATACTGCACAGCTTGAGATTGGAATTTGGAAGTTTACAGTGCAGTAAGCTAACATAATGTCTGTTCAGTCTACAGCAGTCATTGTTTCTCATAACCTTGACTCGATTATAGGCATTTCCTCTCGTTTTCAATAGATCTGCCTGTTCGATGTCGCAGTTAGAAAACCTTGTTCTTGGGGAGTTGATCCTTTCCGAGACGACCTTAAATAGCAGAAGCATCGCGTTATGAAAGGAACAACGTCACATCGCGGTTCACGCACTAGGTCGAAAACCTCACTCAATGAGGTGGCCGTTTTCCTGACAGGTGCCATAGACATGGAGGCCTTCCCTTTAGAATTTTGAGACAGACCTCAGCGGTACTGACGGGCTTGACTCCCTTGTCAAAGAAATTGTATAATAAGATAAAATTTGACAGAGAGGTTTAGGGAAGGGCTAGACTATGACATGAGTAAAGCTCGAAGCAGGCGGAGCTTGAGAGTGACTCATACTCCACTTCCCATCCCGTCCTCTTCCCCTAGACCTAGACCCATCCCCATCCACACCAATGTAGAATGACGATGCATATTCTTGTGGCAATACCTCTGAACTGATCACCATTGCCTGCGTATATGTACATGCCATTTAGGACATTTTTTAATCTCTCCTATATAAGAGGAGAGAAAAATAATAAGCAACGCTGTGAGTAAGACTTTCGTAACGATGGAGGACTTGGGGATTCCCAGGGAGTATAGATCGATGGAAGCAGGGCTAATTAAAACAATTAATATTCGCTCTTATTATTCAATCCACGATCTGAAAGGGGGAAATATAACCTATAGAGGTGTCGTGTGATCACGGATGAGAGAGAGAGAGAGAGAGAGAGAGAGAGAGAGAGAGAGAGAGAGAGAGAGAGAGAGAGAGAGAGAGAGAGTTTGTGATTTACACCCAGGGGTTATCGACGTAAAAGTTCTGAGATTCGATCTTTTCGACTTTCATTGATTATCTTTACTTGGTTATTTTTTAATTACTCGCTTTAAATGGCAATTTCCCGGGGAGGTATCCAATACTGAATGAAAGCAGGGGACGAGAGAAACTGAGAACAACGAGAAATTTTTTGAAAATAAAGATGAAACTCGCCAATAAAAGGCTTCAGTAGAAATATGAGAAAGAACGCCAAAATTTTTTGTGTAAAGTGTAGAGATATGCAAACATAAATATGCAGGATACTATTGTGTACACAAACACACATATGTGTGTGTATGTATGGACGAAACTTCTCAGTCAGTTAATTTTTTAGTATTACTGCACTCTAAGCCTTTTTTTCTCCTAACAGTGACAGTCCTAAGTTCAAAAGCCATAGTTAATACCGTTCCTGTTATGATAATCACGTATTTATGAATCTGGGAATGAGGGACATTCCTGCCTTTTTCTCGTTTAAAGGAAGTGTTCTTTTCAAAGGACTAAAAATCTATTAGAAAGGCCTTCGGTGATGGTCTCTCTCTCTCTCTCTCTCTCTCTGTCTTAATTAGGAGAGTGGGAAATTATATACAACATGGAGCAAACAAGGGTGGATAGATTTGAAGTGTCTGCCTTTGTATTCCCAATCCGGCTGAGGCTTTTCAATTTTAGATATTTTTCTCGGCGGAAGCAGAGAAAGAAAGCAAAAATAAGTGACGAAGCGCATCTGGTATTTTGTTCTGCGGTCATGCTCAAGGCCAATCGATAATGACCCTGTGCGAGTGTTTCAACGACTGAAAGAAAATGATTAGTTTTGTGCCAGACAGAACAATAATAATCGTGTCTTGCGCAATCGCTTGGGGGCGACCGTCAGTGACCATATTCACAGCGTTGTTTTCTTGATGGCGCAAATCCAAAATTCTCTAGACCTTGGCGTAAATAAGGTCACTTGTTTACAACTGTTAAAATGATGGAATGAAGATCATCAACGATTCTCTCTTCCTTCCATGTGTAGTGAAGACAGACTTACAGCGAGAGTCTATGCGTTTCTGTAGTCAAATCTATCTCTTTGCAGGTATCAGGAACCCACGCTATAGCACTAGACCAAACTGAAACCCAGCAAAGTCATCTCGATATGCATTTACAGGCACTTTCAAACACCTTATTTCTGAAGATTTCTATTTCCAAATCCAGTCATTTGTGACTGTATGATATATATATATATATATATATATATATATATATATATATATATATAAAGTATCATGATTTAGACGTAGTTTTAGTCTCATAGAAAAAAAATTGTCAGTAGCCTAAGGAGAGTGAGAGAGAAAGGATTGTAGACCTCGTCTAGACACACACTCCCGTTGATGCACGGAGTACTGACCACTCCCTTCCGTGCATTTTTTTCCCTTCTTTATTCACTCCAGCTGCGAACCAAAACAGTTCACGAGCAACCATTTACATAATTCACTGCTTGCATCAACAGAGGCACGATGGAATTTCAAGGAAAAGTGCCCGTGTCGTTGCTTCTCTCGTCTGGCTTGGGGGTCAAACCCGGGTTTCTTGCTTATGAGAGCGAAGAGTGGTAATATTGCATTGCATCAGGAGGAGAGAGAGAGAGGAGAGAGAGAGAGAGAGAGAGAGAGAGAGAGAGAGCCTACTCAAAGTGCTCTTTTATACTATGACCGCTGAACACAACCATTAGAACACAACGCAAAATATGAAGGACGGAAAAATATTTCAGATTATTTTTTAATTTGAGCAATAGGAGACGATAAATTCCCGTGGTTTCTCATGATAAGTTATTGTTGGGTCATGCTGTTTTAAAGATCTAAATCCGGTTTGACAGGCAATGCTATTTCCGTTTACAGCCCAGACCCGGATCAAGGAAAAACATGCCTTACAAAAGGGATCGTACCTCATGAAAATCACCAGAAAACAAAGTACCACATTTTTTGTAAGGCGCCAACATGCAGAACGTTTCCCAGACACTTCATAAATTATAAACACCTCACGAACAGTTCAATGCGTGTGGGGATAGGAGCACTTCCCAGACACTTAGATGACAGTGGAGATATAGACAACGCTTTCGAACACTTTGATACATGTGCGGAACTTGTATCAAAGGCATAAATACGGAAGTTGATACATAACCCCTCACGCTTGAATGCATATGTCGATACGGAACGCTTCCAGACAATCAAATGTCTGCGCGCATCCAGAACAAGTGCAGTAATGCATGGCTCCCTTATATAAGGTTAAAACTGCTAATCTGCGGTCAACAGAGATGCTTATTTAGCCCACTGAGATTAAAGCAACATCCAAAGCCAAGCGTGGGAGCATTAATTACCGTTGGTCATCATAGTTCAGTGGTAAAGACATTCACCTCCCTAACGGAGGTCCGTTCTCTTAAATCCCGATAAGCCAATAACAGGTAATTCAAGTAATGTATGAACGGTGAAAGCGGGGAACAATATTTTTGTACAAAATTCTTATTTCACTGAACAAGATTTTCAACAAATACAGCCAGCTACATAAAATCTGAATGCTCTCTTTAGCTAAATAAAAAGTATTTTCTCCGAGACAATATAGTGTTATAGACTCAAGTTCATCGTGAGCTGAATTTTCTCTGATCGAAATTTTGTTAATTAGTGTGTTTTGCATTCTTCCAGATTTTATTTAGTATGAAACACAAAGCAATTGGACTAATTTTAAGTTTCTCCTAGACACATAGACGCAAACATTAGGTAATTTAGACCTATGAATATGTGACCATTAATAATAATAATAATAATAATAATAATAATAATAATAATAATAATAATGATAATAATAATAACGTGCCACACTCTCCTCATCCTTCTGCAAAACAAATCAAAACAAAAATTGTATGAAATCGCTTAGATATTTTACATAGGCGTCCATTACCAAATGAATTTGCAACCGTCACTTAACACGAACCCATATTTATAAGGTTAATGGCGCAATGTTGTTTCCTGAATGCATTCCTAATGTGGAAACAATCCCCTCAACCTCATTACATTAAATAAATTGCTGGAAGTGATTATGAAACACCATCAGCGGCTAAGGTCATCGATACGAAAACAAAAAGCAAAATCTAATCTACCCACGGAGGTTGCCGGCCCTGCGGAGTCGCGGGAATCCGCCCCCGCCCCCCCAACGATTCCTGTATAACCTGCCACTTCACAGAATTAGGAATCTCCTGTCTAGAGATTCCTAATCTCCAGGAATCTCAGATAAGTATATATGCTGGGTTTCTATCAAAATAAGAACAAAGACATTATCATCACGGTGGGTTCTCCATGGTGATCGAGAATTCAAACGGTCACTCTTACTTATGGAAAGATTTCCATATGAAATATGGGACTGCTTCAGTTTAATTTCTCACTATTAAATATTTGATAGTTCACAGTTTTATTTAGGAGCTCAAAAGGTGTCAATCACAGATAAATAAAAAAAATAAATGAGCTTTTCCGTGAATTCCTATTATCTTTATCAGGCTACTGAAGTTCAGATCATCCAGATTTATTTTTGGGACCCCTCCTATCGGATCCCATTTTGGTCCATCGCTAAAATAAGAGGATTCCAGGAAACGGCCTATTTTATACTTTAGTCTTATATTTCAAATTAAAGCTTATTGGAGCGCATAAAAAAAGAGTCTATTATTCCCGTTTTATCTCTGTAGTTCAAAGCTTAATTTTCCCCTCAGTTTCCTAATCAACAAGCGGCGTGATCAGTGGGTGTTCACGTGAGTTTAGTCTCATGCTCCGTACCCGAAAGGAATCGCAGCTGCGCTTAGGAAACATCACCATTATGTGTGTCTGTGTGTGTGTGTGTGTGTGTGTGTGTGGGCGTTTAATAGCTATCCTCTTCATCCTCTACTCGTTAAGATAGTTGGTAACATTGCCAAGCCAACCATAATGACTGAGGACTAATGTCATTAAGCCTTAATCTGCGTGAATCACTTCAATAGTCTATACATATCTGTAGTCGCACGTGTTTCATCCATCAGAGAGTTTACGAGTAATACTGCCTACGTGTTATATCGCTTTGAGCAATGATGACTATTATTCCTGTACCAAGAGGAAATTCTTTTCGTGAACCTCTTTGGTCATTAGTCCTTGCTAATGGGCGACAACAGAACTCTAAGTATTGTACTGTTTCTCGTATTTGGGCATTGGAGATTGAAGTATTTCATATAGAAATTATGCATTACTTAATATCATATTACAATTTTGTAACTTCTAATGAAAAACTTTATAAGATTATTGACGGAGTGAGAGGTTTTAAGGTCATTTCAACTAAGCGGAATAATAAACATTACCTTCGTCAGGCCGCAAACTACCAGCAGTCGGGGTGACACTTCACAGTTCTTCAATTCTTCATAGTTTTGTTTTGGTCTGTGAAGTTTTCGCTTCGTGAATCGTGTTGTCGAAAAACCTGTGAAAGTTTTGCGATGACAAAGTTATTCGTGCTATTTCGTAGTTACTAAAAACTGATAAGACGAAAGCACAAAGGGTAATCCGAGTTGTTAGCCTTTGAAATATGTGATAGGGATTCGAAATTCTCCCGTCCGCCCTCTTTTATGGCCGAATTCGAAGGCCAGGGTTTGTAGGGAAAACTACAATTTTTCGACAGTTAATTTGCCATTCATCACCTGTTTACGCCTGAATTTAATAATATTGAAATCATGGTTGTTGGTCGTATCCAAGAAGTAGGCCTAGTTATTATAAAAGGTTTGAGTTCATTGTATAGTGGTAGACTCGGCAGATATAATATTGACATCTTATCTTACTATAAACCCATTGCATCGCCGAAAAACTTATTTAATAAAGAAATTACTTTGGATAAAATTGTCAGGGTTACCGTGCCTCAGACGGTTAGGTATGCCACGGCGACCTAGGATCATTCTAGTGTGAAATTCAAGTTTGATCACCAAGAAAGGAAAATGAGTGATGGACACATCTTTAGAAAATTGGTACATGACAATCCTTACGAAAAGGAATCATGTTCAATGCAAATTTCGTTGAAGTAGTCTGGAGTAATCTGAAAAAATGTGGCGCTGTGGGTAAACAAGAGGAAGGTAATTCCAGGTAGCTTATGACCATTAGAAATTTAGGAATGGGTAACCACGGAGTACGTTTAGGAAAAACTGTTCAACATATTTAACTTTAGGAAAACTCTTCAACTTGCTCAACTTTAGGAAAAATAAAAGGTGGTAAAATGCATGTATAATAGGCGGGAATCGCAATACCAGCCGAAAAAAAGGTTGTTAGTCGCCGTAGGTAAAAGAGGAACATATTCTGCCATCCTTCATCGAAATAGTGAGGTCGAAACTTGTCACCAGAGACCCAGTTTTGAGACTCATCGCCTTAATTTGTAGTAAAACTGAAGCCACTTTTTACGTTTTGTGTTCGTGTGATGTTACTGTACCGTGCATGCACCGTCTCACTTTTGCACTGATAAAAGAGTATTACCAGCAGGTCGCTTACACACATCGCCTTTAGTTTCTCCCATTTGCAGATTCATTACTCAATTACCAAATGTTATGCAAGCACTGAGTCGTAATGTTGTTATTCTGGAATCATTGCGTCTACAATGTTGATCATTTTTTTAAAACTATGAAGGTTCGAATGAAATTAGCTGATTTTGACATTTTGTCGACACCCAATCCCACCAAAATTGTAATACAATGTGAGTGTTTAGGAAATGTAGCACAAAAATCATCCATTTATAGACATATACTACTGTCCATGACCAGACCATTTTGTTTCAAATTCCCTCCTCATTTCATTTTATGTAATTATGTACTATACGTAAACGGAATGAAAGATAAAAAACATCACAGTACTGGATTTACCCAACAGGTCTTTGTCCTTGTTATAGGCCACTATAAGCAATTATGGAGCTGCATCGATTGTTTCCACGTTGTTATTGTCTTTTTGAAGTGTGTAACTTTTTTTTTTTTACGCGTTTACAATATACAATACTAATTGTAGCACGTCCTCAGTGTGCTGGTCTTTTGATCATAAACTGAACACTGTTGGAGCTTTCCGTTGCACCGAGAGTAGATGGTTGCTGTTGTTGTAGTACTTTGTGCTTTCAGTCGATCAGCTGCTCTCTAGACCAGTTAGTTAAATAAAAAAAATAGTAAATTAAGGCAGAGGATGGATAGGACCGTTAATTTTTTTCAGGTAGTGTGAATCATAGTTATTGTATTACTGGATTTTCAAACGCGAACTCTCGTTTCCCATCCTTTGGACCCTGGTTTATAAGATAGCAAACCCTGGTTTATAAGATAGCAAATTTCATATCAGTCTTAAGCCTAAGATTATTATATAGCTCCAGGAATAGTGTAAGCGTTGTTGTTGGAATAGTGTTAGACCCTAGTTATTGTTGGAATAGTGTTAGACCCTAGTTATTGTTGGAATAGTGTTAGACCCTAGTTATTGTTGGAATAGTGTTAATCCCTAGTTATTGTTGGAATAGTGTTAGACCCTAGTTATTGTTGGAATAGTGTTAGACCCTAGTTACTGTTGTTGTTGTTCAATTAAGCCTGCCTTTTGCCGCTAGTACAAGCTCAAGCGCGGCCCGTTAAGTCTCTCTCTCTCTCTCATACACACACACACACACACACACACACACACATGTGCAGGAAGTGTACGAATACTCGTACGATTTACAGATTCTCATTTGCCGACGCATACCTCAGAGACAGACGGAGAGACGTACAAGAAAACTTCCTCACCTTCATATACAGTGATGTGATGAGGAGGAGGTGGGCATGACGTCAAGGCTCCTCGGCGCTCACGACGAGCTTAAAGATCTTTAATCATTCGCTTCAGATAATCTCGGCCGCGAACCGCGAACGCCATCGCCATTATCCAAATTTTGGGAACGACGGCGTCGCTCCACAAACGATGAGAAATCGCCGCTCTCCATAAATAGAACGTGTCCGGTACAAACAAAGTTGCCCTTCTCTTTGATCCCGGTAAATTCATAATTTCTGCGCTGCAAAATAACTCTCCACTTTTGGCGCCCGTGACACTTTGAACTTTAGGGCGACCGGCGGGAATAATACACTTGACTCGCTGACAATTACCGCCGTCATCACCTCCGGCACTGGGACAAATGAACTGATTGTAGTCCGTTCGGGACATTTTATAATAGGCGGAAAAATGAAAAAGTGTTTTGGTGTTGGATGAAACAAGCATGCGCGCATGTTATACATGCACACACACACACACACACACACACACACACACACACACACACACACACACACACACATATATATATATATATATATATATATATTTATATATATATATATATATATATATATATATATATATAATATATATATATATTATATATATATATATATATATATATATTATATATATATATATATATATTATATATATATATATATATATAATATATATATATATTATATATATATATATATATATATTATATATATATATATTATATATATATATATATAATATATATATATATATAATATATATATATATATATATATATATATATATATATATATATATATATATATATATAAATAGGCATATGTATTTGGTTCCTACTCACCCTCCCAAATCTTCATTTTCATTAAATTCTTTTTTTAACCTTAACAAGAAAGATTAAAAGGAATTTTCCTTTAACATTCTCACGTCTGAAGACCTGCAAGTGTTTAGTCTATAACAGGTGCGGATTTCTAATGATTTTGTTTCGTCTTTCTTCTAATGTTGTAACGTACGCTGACGTTATTCCCGTAAGGTAGACAAAAGATTCCATTGCAGATGAGAACGTAGAAAACGGGCATGCTATTAACAACCCGAAGGACATCACCTCTCTCTCTCTCTCTCTCTCTCTCTCTCTCTCTCTCTCTCTCTCTCTCTCTCTCTCTCTCTCTCTCTCTCTCTATATATATATATATATATATATATATATATATATGAACATTATTCTTTGGAAGCTTGAATTTCAAGTCAGTGGCCCATGTTGGCTTGTTCCATATGAATAGGGTTCATTTTCTGAATAATAATAATAATGATAATAATAATAATAATAATAATAATAATAATAATAATGTGCATAGTGGAAAATTTACACATACTAGAACCATCTATAGTGTACGGGTACCTAAAACTAACATTTTGGGATGTTATGTTCTCTGGAATAGTTATGGTCAGGGAAACGAAGTCATTATGTTATTGACAGTTAATTTCAGTTTTTACCTCTTGTACTTCCTTTTAAAATACATCCTGTTACAGCCTATAGCTTGACAGTATATATCATTGTAAAGCCTTATGTACAAACTAGAATGGAATGCTAAAGGTTTTCCCGTTTGAGCACAAATTTAAGAAACTTTTCAAGTTCGTAAATTGTTGACTATTCCTACATGAATCTCCTTTCACAGCTGGCTACAGCTAAAGTTAAATATAGGCTATATATTATAAATATATATCGTAAATACAATGACAACAGCAATAATTATTATTTTGATTAGGATCTAGGATTAATTTTAGGGATTGTGTAATATGATTTTTAAAAAAAATTTGAAAGCAAAAGTTTGATCTGATGTACTCCATAAAGGGAGTGTACAAATGTACATTACTTTCGCGAGCTTACCAAGGTACCTCGTGACCGATTGATGAAATAAATATGATTATTACTGTTGTACTTTCTGCTCAGATTACATTTCACAGCAACGTTTGTTATAATATATCTCTTTTTTACGATGGCGCCGCCTTCTCTCTCCTTGTCCTGATGTCTTGAAACACGAGTCCGCACGTTACGCTTGTTTTGACTGAACAGGTGGTAAGATTCATAAATGGCGAGGTCTATAGACTAATGGGACTTCCGAATAGGCAAAATATGCAGTAACGCTGACTATATTTTATCAACCAAAATTTGGTCACGTAAAGTTGCTTAACAACCAAACATGTTGGTAGGTGACGTGTTGTGTATTATGGAGGGTCCTGGTTGGTAGGGTCGTTCTTCAGCTGTTAATCTACAGAGACCGCCAGACACCACGTGGCTCATGCATGGTTTCATTTTCTTTTCGTTTTGTTTTCAGATTTTGGTTCCAGAGAAGAACTGGGCCATTGTTTACGAAAAACGTTTTTGGCAAAGTGAATGCGATGGTGCGGAGCTCTATACATTAGACCTTGGTTACTTCCAAACAAGTTACTTTGCTGTAGAAAATACTAGTACTAATGGATTTACGAACTACTGTTTTTTTTCATATATACTTGACATGGTTTTATATTACCATAAATTGCAAGATTATAATCATTAGGCGACCTTTTACCATTCACTGAAACGCAACTAGGCCTACTGATATATCGAGTGCTTCTTCCAGTACCTATAGTGGTCATTTTGAATCTCGCGAAGTGTGACTCATTTGGATTACTTGATCGTCGGCGTGAAACTATGGGTTAACCCAAGGAGGTTATAGTTCGGCAGTGGTCCAGTTGAACTGACCCAGACAGTTTGCTAAGGCGTGTCGTCAGATTTGAAGCGAAGCTGCCTTCGTGAAAACGCCAACATTCAAGCGCTGGGTCATTTGATGAAAAAATGTTGAAAACTGTGAGATGCACAGGTGCAATCCCAAAAGCTCGAAGAGTAAGTACCAATTACTTTTGTTTGACAGTACTATTGTTGGGGCCATTATGTTATGGCGTTAGGCTTATATTTTGTAAGGAGTATTTTTATTACTGTCGAATTGTATGTTGGTATATTTCTTTTGAATTTGAATTCTGTGACTGCGATAGTGCCGATATTCAATAGAGACCAAGAATTTTTATGTATTTTGTCTGTTGGCGATGAAGGTATTAGACAGTGAACAAACAAAGGTTTGTATCAAAGATTTAGCTTGAATTGGCGCTCGTGGGCAGATATTTCAGTGGATGCCTTGTCTAGTTCTGAACCATTTGCCCCAATTCGGAAGATAGGCATTAAGATGAATTAAGTGCAGCCTCAGGTTTGGATATTTTACAGCTCCTTGCTTCCCCCAAGACTCTGGTGTAATGATGGCTGCCCAGAGTAGTTTGTACAAGTTAAATTTTGTATTCATTAATGATTGTTATTATTTTATAAGTATAAAGGAGATGGCATCGAGAAGATATCCATTGTTAATACCAGTTTTTGGCTAAAAAATATAGAAAAGGGTGTATATAATATAGTACATGTGAGATAATCAGAGATAATAAGAAATCTACCGTCTTTTGTTTTTCGTCAATCCCCGAGTGGCTGGTACTACTAAACATGGCAGAATTTCCACAGGACGCCATGTTTAGTACCAGCCCCTCGGGGAATAAAGTAAAAATATAGACAAAATACGATTAATTTCTCATAATCACGGTAAACTTTTCAAATTATCTCACTTGTGTTGCATTATATACACCATTTCCTACATTGTACAGCCGATATATTATATAAAAAAACTATATATTCGTGTGGCCGCCTCGTTTACGCTCACCTTTTATCAGTATAACAAACGGAATTATGGAATATAAAGTTCAAAATACGCAAATGTGAGATAAGCCATTTGTTTTAATAGTCGTAACAGTCGCAACAGGCGTTTCTTACTTAATGATGAGTGTATCAGCACCTTAAGGTACGGTAATTTTTATGAATAATAAAAGTGAAGAAAGTGGTAAGATAGGTTCAGAAAGTGAGGTAGTTCTTAATAAACAAACGATGCCCGAAAGCATTTATCGGGGAAACTTAGGACAATTTGCTGAATGAATTGTTTGTATTGGCCATGAAAGTCTCAGTTTTTTTAAAACACCTCTGACAGTCCTTCTCTTTCCCAGTTTCAAAAATATCGTCATCGTTGGTCAGAATTCAAAGGTCCTCATCAGGCATCTTACACCGTTTAACTTAAAACGCTTAGGGCAAGATTTTGTGCAACTTCATTTAAACCAGCCGGCCTCGGAATATTTTCACTTTTTGAGCTATCGTCCTCCATCCTTTCCAAATGACCAAACCATCTCAAAACACTGATTCATCCAGTCAGTAACATTTATTTATCCTTATTGTATCAGGACTAACTTCTATTTATAAATTGCTCGTAGGTATAGCAACAATTAGACTGGTAGATTTGTATGGGAGGTTTTTTGATATTTCGGTAATGGCTGACAAGGCAGAACTGCGAATAATCTACAAAAAACTGACAATTTTCTTAATTATTTTGTAATCAATGGTAATTCTATAAAGTACACTAAATGTAGGCCTAGAACACTGACTTATGGTACTACTCTCAACAGGATTTGTATTTGACGAGAATTTACCGTTGGCAAAGAAAGGAAAGTTCAATTTGTCGTTTAACTCGCAAATCCGGTTAGTGCTTCACCAACAACACAGTATATTCATTCTCATTTTTTGTTTACGTCATAAGCTAATGTTCTGTTCTATCAGTGCTGCACCAAGGTTCTGTATGATAGTGTTGCACTGTCAACCCTTGATTTACAGAACAAGCTGCAGTTTTGGTCGAATGAGATTTTGTGCAACTACTTTCGCATTACCGTTGATTAAGATGAAATGAAATGCCGTAAAGTTTTGCTGATGATGACAGTTTTGGTTCTAGGCAATACTGACGTCATCTTGTCCAAAATGAAGGTCATTGTGGAGGATGTAAAAAGCTGGATGTGCAGAATGGTTAAAAATGGAAGAGGGCTGAACAAATGCCATATAGGCACAAAAAAATTAATAGTTCTAGTGGCGGGCAAACAATAAGTATTGGTATATGAAACTTGAATGGCAGGTGGGGAGTCATCGTAAGGCATGTGGCTTTTATTAAAAAAAAAAAAGTATTCCGAAATATGGATGGTTGATAATGCTGCTTTTACATATGAAAGTAATCACAGCACTAATCTCAGACTAATTAATGTGATGGCCATGATATTGGGGCCATCACACCACTGACGTCTTTCATAAGGCAGACAGATTAGAAATATAAAATAAATAATTTCCCACTTGGCAGGCATACTTCCACCCTGAGTTTTACTGGATCACTGTTTCAAGCAAGAACAGAGTGTATGTGTATATATATATATATATATATATATATATATATATATATATATATATATATATATATATATATATATATATATATATATGTGTGTGTGTGTGTGTGTGTGTGTTTTGATAATCATAACAAAACCAGCGTGAAATAAGCTATTTTAAATAAATGTATGTTATAGAGCCAAGATGGAAAAGGCATTGGAAAAACTACATATTTTAGTGATACAGAATGAACTAATAAAGTAGTGTTTTTTCTTATTCCGAGATGAGGCCCCACAGAGCGTGTTCTTTAAAGGAGTTGGCCGCGAATAAAACAAACAAGCAAACTAGCAATTGGCATACTTTTGCTGCCGATGTGCATGAGGTTTATCACTCGGGAAAACTTTCCGTAAGATCTCTCCGTTTTCACTTTGGTATCCGCGGTAATTTACGGCTCACTTTAATCTGCCCATATATCATATTCTGTCATATATAATGAGGTTTGTTTTATACCCCGGGTTAGCAGGTCAAAGGAACTACTAGTATTGTTTGACCTTTTTTTACAAAAACTGCATCTGTTGATGATTCAGACAATGTTTATATGAAATAAAATCAGTGGGTATCTCCCATTAGACCTACTAAACCAGGGTCAGAACTGCGCAATTCTGTGGCATATAAGCTATTTCTCTTTATTTTAAACAAAAAAATCTGATAATTAGAATCCCGCGACTTATAACTTCATAAAGTTTGCGCATTCCGCCCCAGTGAAAGATCGGCTGGTAATAATAAAGTCTGCACTTCCTACTTCCTTGAGTGAAGCGACCTGAATTACAAGGAAGCTGTCGAGCCCACGAATCCCGTTATCCAGTTGTTAAGTAACAATTTGCGGGATCAAGTACCCTAGTTAGTTAGTGTATTGACAAAATATACAATACATTATGCAAGGAACATTTATTTACACACAAAAGTTCATTTTTCAAGTGACAAAAATCAGTAAAACCAAAACAAAACTTTTCATTTTTTCTTATGTTTTGTTCACTTCCGCGATTTTGCCTAGTAAAATATTTTCATCGCTTTCTAAATACATTTATGACCCTTGAAAGACTGTTGGTGGTGATTGAGAGCAGGAAGTTGTAGGTTGGCATAATATAATTAGCGAATGCATGTACATTCAGACAGGAAGTGAATCAGTCTGCATCAGTCTTCACGAACTTGAATTAACCCAATTAATACGCACGCAAACATTCATTTGTACAGTGAGGCATATTTTTCACATGAAAGAGATTGAATTACATTTCGAGGAGTTCGACATTGTTCGAAGCATCCGAGTCTCGCTGCGATCGGAAAGTTTCGGCGAAAAGATTCGAGTCATCTCTGAATTTTAGTTTATTATAATGTTTTAATGAGAAGTTGGTATAATGTTTTAGACTGTTGAAATCTTTATTGGTGAATGACTACTCTATATTTATATTGAAAATTGGCATTGCTGAATGAAGTCTCAAACGGGATAAACGAACGTGAAATCCGAAGCATGTGGCCTAATGTCTTCCGAACTCGGGTTGTATGTGTCTCACTTCATTTCAATATGGCTGCTGATGGATTAGACGTGATGGAGGTACGTGGGAGGCAGATGTTTGCCATTTTATTGTATTACTACCCCATGGGAGGTTTTCGTGCGGGAATTGGGCAACGGAAGAGGTAATTTCAGTGTATTTTTCATTCATGTAATGTCCTGCAACAGCCTCAGTTCGCGCCGAGGACGGAGTATCGCCCCCATGACCGACTTGCGACCGGTCTAGATATTTGGGGGAAAAGTTGATGACCCTCTCTCTCCCTGTCAAGGAGCCACGCACACGCCGCCAGATTTTCGTCGGTGATTTTCCCAAGACGGTTTTGATGTCGGTGGTGAGTCTAGGAGAAGAGTGCCGGAAAAGATACTCGGGAGGGGACTGACTGACCTGTCAGTCTGGCGATCGGTTTTTTTTGTCGGTCGTAATATATACTACGTGGCCCCGTCATTGAATGCTTCTAAGTCACTCAGCAGTTATTATTATTTTTTTAGACGTCCTCAGTTTTGACGTAATCCTATCCATCAGATGGTTTTTGTTAGGCCCGTAGCCTCTGCTAGGCTATTCCACTTTTAATTGTCCCGTAACCCAGGCTAGCCTGACCACTGCCCCCTAGCCTACAGGTAGGTTAGGGTGTTAAACTCTAAGGCCCGCCAGCTTAAGCAGCAAGGCCTAACCTAGGGTAGGAAGGGCAAGTGTTTTAGGTTGGTCCTTGACTACTTCCTGTTCAGAGCTCTTCAGCCCAAAATTAGGCCTGATACCCATGGCTAGGAGGAACCCGAGTTGGGGGCTAGGCGAGGTCAAATTACTAAAAGATGTCTAACCCTAGCCCCTCTGTGATAGCCTGACCCAGATATTAGAGTAATCAAGCCTGATAGTTGATACATTGACATATGTTAGATTTTGCCCTACGGCATACACAGGCTGCAGATGGCTAAGTCCCGTAGGGGGTTCGTGCTGTCAGTGCACCTCCAGGGGTGCATAGTAGGCGTCACTAAAGGTTCTTTGCAGCGTCCCTTTGACCTCTAGCTGCAAGCCCTGTCATTCCTTTTAGTGTACCTCCGTTCGTATTCTCTTTCTTCCATTTTGCTATCCACCCTCACCTAACAATTATTTCATAGTGCAACTGTGAGGTTTTCCTCCTGTTCCACCTTTGTAACCTTTTACTCTTAGTTTCACGTCCAGCGAAGAATGCCCTCATAGGTCCCAGCGCTTGGCCTTTGGCCCAAACTCTATATTCCATTCCGTACAGATGGCTAAGCTTAAGGATGTGGTTCAGTCTCCGGTGTTAGGCTTGCCGAAAACTAGCGCAGGGTGTATTATAAGTGTTTGTAGAGAAACGGATTGAACAAGCATATCCTAGTAGCTGAAATGCATAATTTTTGTCTGTCAGTTGGGTATCAGGTGTGATTGGGTTTCGGGGGCTAACGCTATCATTTGTTTAGAACGCAAACTGTGGCAACTAGATGGAAGTGTGCAGACCAAAACAAATGAGAAAATATGCAATCCATGTAAAATACATAATGTTACAATTTGAAGTATGAAAGAAAAGCTACATAAACCTTGTTCCCTACTATACGTATGCAGCAGAAATGATTAATTTCAACTTGAATATCAGGCCCATTTGTGTGAATACCAGCCCCACTGGTATGGAAGTTGAAACATAAGGATGGTAAACGTCGTGGTTTTGGTAAACGTGTGACGGATTGTCGTGTGTTTTTTGTAATAAGCTTATTAAGGAGACCTGAGGGGATAAAACAAGGAACTCCAATTTTGAGATTGGGGACTGACAAGGAAAATGGAAATTTTTACCCATGACAGTAGAATGTTAAGATTCATGGCCAGTATATGATGGGAAGCTTGTATTCCGAATGAAGAACTGGGGAGAGGTGGTATTAAGAGGCTAGAAAAAGACTGAAGATCTTAAAGGTTTAGATGGTTTAGACAGTGAAGAGAAGGGATGGAGACTTGTATGAAGACCCAGGAAATTATAGAAGATGGCGAGCGAGTGAGCTGTGGATGGAAAATTGGTCGGAAAGAGCAGTGAACAGAAAGAAGTAGAGAGAGAGATCATTTGTCTATTCAGTTCAGGTGCATTTCTCTGGCTTGTAATTTTTGTGAAGTTAGATTGAAAAAGGAGAATGAAATATGAAGTTCTCAAATGTGTGCTTGAGACAGGCTAGATTTTTCATGTATTTCCTGCATGTAACATGATACATATATACAGTACTGTACTATAATTGTATAGCAACTTCTGTAGTACATATCAAACAAGAGTTTGTATTTAAGACGATAGAACACAAACAAGAGATTGTATGTAAGAGGATAGAACACACTCAGGGTTGATGTAGTGTTAGGAACATCCTGAATCCTGTTCAGGTAATATTTAATGTGCAAAATGATTTGCAGACTTGATTTGTGGGCATACAGTAATTTACAGTTGTATGCCAATTAGTGAAACCCAAGCAGAGTATAAATTGAAGTTGCTGCAAGTCTTATATAGCCAGTTGTGAACAGTTCTGCTTCGTGATTTGCTTTAATAGACTATTTGATGGCACTGAATGGTGTTAACGTTAACTCCAAGCTATCCTTTTCATGTCACGTGAGAAATTATCCATTGCTTTCAAGGCTTTGTATGTCTAGAAATTATTGGATTAATGCCACTTGCTGCAGAAGTTTTGTTCTGCAGTTATGTGATTGTGATCTGTATGCTTAGTTGTCAATAACTCTCTGGATCTTTGTCTTTTTAGACAAGATTGCTTCAAGTGTAGAGTTCCCTCCTTTTTCTCCAACAAAGATTAATGTGATTTATACTTTGAGGAAGAATGTAATTTGTGTTTAGAAATTCATCAAGCAGCTTTAAAGTTATGTTTGTGAATAGTAAAATAGGCACATACTGTATATAGGCTATATAGTGAAAGTTTGTAGTGTAGTATACTGTACCATGTTTTTTCATTTTGAATGTTAGTGATAGGAAAAGTAAATCTTAGCCTTGAAGTAGGAAGTACCTCTTCCGGCAAAACCATTGTTCTCGAAAGAAAGAAGCACTTCAGGTGCTGTGAAAATGAGAAGTGTGCTGTCGTCAGTAGTTGTGAAGCCTTTTATTAGCCACTGCTTTATTGGAGTATGGCTAGGAATTATTTTCTGTATGTCATTGTGGTATGCATTGCACATATGGTAAGATTTGGAATGTTGATTTCGTAGAATATTAAAATACGATAATTGAAGATGTGAAGTTATCTATGAAAGCTTTGAGACCAGAGGTGCAGCTCTTACTTGTAAAGCAACTCCAATTTGGTAGGTCAAAAACAGTGTGGAGTATTTATTCCTACATGAACTGTGTAACTTGTTGCATGTTTATTGCAGATATTGCATTAATTCACAATTTATGAGGATATTTAATGGTTCAGGACATACTGTCTTTTATTAATTCACATTTTATAAGGATATTTAGTGATTCAGGACATACCATCTTTTCAGTCTTATTGTGTAGCTGAGGTCATATTTTTAAAGGTATCGTGTCAGTGGAATAATATGAGGTCCCATGGTTAGCTTTTACAGTATTCTCTAACCTCAGTCTTTGGTGTATCCTGTATACCACCAACTTTCACATTTTGAGTTTTAGTTCTTTACTTGAGGCACACTTGCACTCAGTCTGGAAAGTTATGGTAATTAGGATGGCCTAGTACAAGGTTTGAGAATATGGTTATTTAGTTGTCACCCATAGTAAGTTAACGAAGTTTACACTTTTAATATAATAAAAACAAAAGAAACTTTTAATATAATAAAAACAAAAGAAACAGCTACTGGGCATCCGAAATACTTCTGAGGAGTAGTTAATGGAAAGGCCCGTGGTGTTTTGCACGTAGAATGTACGGAACTAATATTCACGTAGTCTTGCCACAGCATATATGAAATGGTTAAGATATCTCTTTTACTGTTATACTTGGTCTTGGCTAAGAGCAAAGCTGAGTATCTCATGTTGTAATATCACATGTTATTTCACCACTTCTCCTTTCTCTTTTTCTCCCAAATAATCATTCATCATCGTCATCTTCATCCTAAAAGTTTTTCACCTGTTTCAAGGTCAAATGTATGAAATAAGTTCTCTGCACTTGTCTCTTTCATGTGCTTTCTCATCTTTTAACCCCCATCTGGTCAAGGTTTCCATCTGTTTCATTTTTCCTTGAATTCTTAGGACTTCCTTCAGTTCTTCTTTTGCTACTTCCATAGTTACTGCTTTTTATGACCAATTGTCCCTTATCTCATCACATGTCCAAACCATCTGTCTTATTCTGCCTCTTGATACCACATTTCTGCAGGGGTTTTCCATTTTTTTTGTATAATTTTCCCACTGTACACCAGCCTTGAATTCTCTGGTCACACCTTTTCAAAATCTCCTTCCTTTTCCTTGATAGTGGCCATGTTTTTGCTTGTTTGAATAGTACAGGCCTTTTGTAAATCTTTCCTCTGTATTATTAGTTCATTTTTATCTACCTGTCTTGGCACATTTCATCCTTATTGCATCTACTGGGTCTCTTACTGCTTTCTCAAATGCTGCTTCAGAATTCTGTATCCATGAAGGTACGGAAATGCTCTACCTCTCAATTTTTGCCCACCTGTCAGTACAGGGTTTTCAGTTCCTATCCCTTCCATTTGCTTTGTTAATGAACTTCAGTCACTCCCATTGTTAAAAAGTTATGTGGACATTGTGTAATGATTGTTCTGATTTTGATCTTTCAGAATGACAAGGCCCCACCAAAAACTGGAGAAGAAGGTGCAGAACAGCAAGATGTTTCTCCAGAGCTTGTAATTAAGCATCCTCTACAAAATACATGGACTCTATGGTTCTTCAAGATAGAGACAAATCGATCCTGGGAGGATTGTCAAGTTGAAATTGCTAGTTTCACTACTGTTGAGGATTTTTGGGCGTAAGTTTTATGATGGTTGCAATTCGCCATTTGTAGAAATTACAAGTTGAGGTGTACACAGCTTGATTTGTAATAACTTTTTCAAAATTGTTGCTTTGGGGAATTTTCATTTGGGTTTTTAAAGGTCAATGCTTATCTCAGTCATTTGCTTCATTTTTAATTATTGACCATATGTTTGGCTTAATATTGGAGTTTTGATTCATAAATATCTTGAATTTTTTTCAATCAAAGCATAATGAAATATTTCAGGACCTGTTGCTTTGAGAAGGAAGATCTTGACTGGGGTATGGTTGTAATTTTTACACTGGGAATAAAGGACGTAATATGCAGTGATTTTAGCCCAAAAACCCATCTTGTGATTTGTAAATTTTTGCCCTTTTCAGTAATAAAAAAAAAATTATTGCCTACTCCATATACTGGACAGTACTAGATACTCGACTAGAATGAAATTAATACGATACAAAGCCCTGTGTAGACAACAAATAGAAGTCAAGAAATCGTGATGAAAGTTGTTGGTATGCATAATAAAAATATAGCAATAAAATTTTCGTAAACTCCCCAAAATTACTAAATTTCAATCATTTCAGGTATTAGAAATGTATCATTAAGTTGTAGTTAAATTGGTAGAAAAGTTGAGAGTTGGCAGTTGGAACTGGGGAACTTATATTTTAAAATAAGACTTGCTGAAGTTTGGACAGTTTGACTGTGGGTTTATGCATCTTTGACTTAAGTTTCAAGGTGACGTCTATTGTTTTGGTGATGTTATCTACTTTTGTTGGGGGGAAAAGGAGCCAACAGTCAATTTTGATAGTACTTTTATTAAAATTAATGAAATTTTTAATGAAAGTTATGTAATATATTATTCTGACCAAATTTGCATTTTACTACTTATACAAAAGTTGGGATTTTCTACAAACCCATTTGAAATAATCTCAAAACATTTCAGTTTGCTTTGCTTTAGTGGCTACCATCCTAAACCCCGTAAGATTTGTGAATTTTTCTTTTCTTTTCAGGCTTTATAATCATATAGAACCTGCATCACGACTTAAAGTAGGCTGTGATTATTCAATGTTTAAGCATGGGATAAAACCTATGTGGGAGGACAGCCACAATAAAAGTGGCGGCAGGTGGCTGATAAACCTAAACAAGCAGCAGAGATCAACAGAACTGGACAATTTCTGGATGGAAGTGGTGAGTATTGTATCATTTTCTTTGTTACTCATGAAATATTGTGGAATTAATAGTAATTGAAGCCTAAAGAAGTTGTCCAGCAGGCTTAAGGAATATTTGGGCATTTCTGAAATATAGTTCACCTCATATCCAACCTGTAAGGTTTGTATTCATGTAATACTAATGGAAATCAAACAGAAGTAAGGTGAAAAATAGAAAAAATAACAAAATTGAATGAGAGATTTACCGTTACCTTGCAATAATAGTTATTACCATCATATGGAATAACTCCATTTAATTCATAAACTAGGAGCACTGCCTTGTCTTGTGGAAGTTACATCTAAAACAGAGTATACTAAATAAAAAACATGAGGGAGTTCAGACTCGTAAATCTTTGTTTGTTAATTAAGAAATATTTGTTTGATAGACACTGTTATTTTACGTGGCATTGTCTTCAACCATTCCTTGCTGAATAATGGGTTTACTCAGTGACAAGTCATGTGTTATTGGCAATGTATCGTTTTGACTGTTAGTTTTGCTAAATTCGGACCTCAAATTGTGTCTCCTACATATCTAGCCTAGATAACTTTTAAGATCATGATTTATATTTGCGGAGCCGTAATGTTTCAAGTTTTGGAGAGATGCATGGCACCAGAACTTGTTCTGGTCAGACACTTCCTTAATTGCACCTATTGCCATTTCTTGATTTATCAAAAGTAGATCTCTTAAAGATTCAGCCTTAATTGTGCCATCTATAGATATCCTTTAAACTTCTCAGATTCACAGTTGGCAGTTCAGTCATGTTGTTGTTGACATAGTCGGTTTCAGATTTCAGCACAATTTCTTTAACATTTTAAAAGTGGTTGAATTGTCAGGTGTATAAGAATAACCTTGTCCTCATAAATTGAAAAACAACTTGATTTACAGCTCTTGCTTTTGATTGGTGAAGCCTTTGAAGATCACAGTGATGAGGTGTGTGGTGCAGTGGTAAATGTTCGTAGCAAAGGTGACAAAATAGGTGTGTGGACAGCTGACGCCAAGAAAAGCGAAAGCATTTTGAAGATTGGGTAAGTTTTTATGGATTTACTCATGTTGTCTACAAATAAATGGTTCCTTATGTTTTTTTGTTTGAAAATTTTTCTTCACAAATGGATCAATGTTTTTAATTTTTCTTCACAAATGGATCATAAAGCTGTTATTAAATAAAACCAATAGAAATATAAAAATTTTACATGACTAGAAGAGTTGACGACAAGTTAAAACAACATGCATGCTATTACAGTTTGGACCTTTTTTAATCTAGCAACATTGGGATGCGGCTGTTGCTGCACTACAGAAATTAGCATTTGAGACCCCTTAGGGGAACCTTTATTTAAGCAAATGTTTATTCCACATACATAATGTTGTGTTCTCAAAGGTAGAGCCAAGTTTAAGTTAATGCAGTACTACCATTAATGCTTCAAAACATGGTATTTTGGCCTACTCAACAAGCATCTTCTAAGAATTGCCAACACCTACATTAGGTCAGAGCTCAAACCACATTATAAGTGTACTGTTTACTTTTAGCAACACTTAATTTGCCACTGTGATGAATGCGTACAATTGAAAAGTTCTTGGCAACTTAGCGTTTAGCCTTAACTCATTACTTTCCAGTATGGGGCTTGTTTTTGGTTTTATCTATCATCTGATCAGTCACTTATTCACTGATCACTTATTCAGTGTTAAAACACTGAATAAGTGGGACTTTAGCTGTTCATTATTTTTGCCACATACTTAGATCAATCATTGTTGAGACTCCTCGTTGTTTATATGAGATACATAATCATTGTTTTTGATCAACATACTACAAGGAACATCCAGTTACCCTTGGTTATTGTACCTCAGAGTGTATTGTCTTTACAGATTGCTTGAGTCCACATGCTGTTAACATCAAACATTTTCTTGCACTCCCATGTAGATTATCTTTTTCTCATAAATTTGGAGATCAGGTTGATTTTGAAGGTTTCCCTGCTACGTGGATTTATGCCAAGACTAAATACTTGCATTGTAATACAAAATTTGTACAAGTTGTCAATTTGCAAAAAAGTTGTAACAACATTTCCTCTACTTTCCAGGCACACTCTGAAAGAACGTCTATGCATCCCACGAATGATCAACATTGGCTTTCAGGCTCACACAGATACAATGGTTAAATCTGGATCAACTGCTAAGAACAGATTTACTGTCTGACAACTGCAGTTAATTATAGTTCCCCTCATTTACATTGTGGAGATGCAACAGTTAGCCTTTTTTATGTTCATATGTTTCTTGATTCCTATATATATATGTATGTACTTTGTTGCAGCCAGGAAAAACTTGATACCTTGGAGAATTAGTAAGAGTATGCATTACTGTAACTAGTTAAATGCAGCATTTTCCAGTTATGGACTGAAGAAGACTACATGTTGAGCAATCCAGTTTTGTGGTTAGTGTAAATGAAAGTTGATATGGACAAGTAAAACAAAAATTTTGATTAGTAACCTTTTTCATGTATTGATTTTAGTTAACAGTTGTAAGGAAACGGATAATGTGTTAAAAGCAGTTCAGTGATTTCTCTGTAATTTGTTTTTCATGTGAAAAGTTTGATCAAATTCATAAATTCTAGACAGCATCTTGCATTGTATGGAGTATAGTCATAGCCAGAGTTTCTGTTTTACTTATCCAAATAAAATTACATAATACAGAAGAGTACAGTATGTAAATTGAAAAATAGCCTATTTGTTTTTGTAGTTAATTTATTTACAATGTTGCTTGTTACTTTTATTTAAGCTTGGGAGGAATATTGTTGCTAATGTAAAAAAAAAAGAAAAAAAAAATTTAATGCTGGAATTCTCTCCAGCAGATATTCATTTAGCAAAAATTTTCCGAGTCCCTGATAATAAATCACTATTTCTATTAATCATTGGGTATTTTTGTATATAATTTATGAATTGTGGTGTATTAGAAAGTGAACTTTAGCTTGACATTGTGTGTCTAATATGTATCTAATTACACAATAAGTGAATGCCTCTGCATACCCACAGGAAAATATTTGTGTAGCTTTACACAATTATGTTCACCGCTAATGATATGGCTGTTATCATGGAACTTGCCACTGGAAGTGTGTTGGCTTTCAAAGTGAATGCAGAATTCTATGGTTGTCAAGTAGTGTATAGGAAGTTGGGTTAGGAAATTGTAAATCAAAGGAATAAAGGTGAGCTCCTAAATGAAATTTTATCTCAAAAGTCATAGCATATGGAACACGACGCAGTAAGGATTTTGTAGCATAGTAGTTTGATAAGGAATTTATAAGAAATTATTGCAGTCGTTCCACATGCAATGATTTTTCTTTTTTTTTTTTTGCTTAGAACCTCTGGCATTTGTTTTAAGCTTGTTTCAGGAGGTTGTCTTATATTTGCATAGGGAAATGTTGCTTAGCTCTGTTGAATGCGAGCTCCATTGCCTTTGAAGTCACCCACACCCTCTATGTTTTCTCTCAATTTGTACAAGCTTTACACTCAAGACCTTTGCATCTCCCAAAGTTTTTTGGCCAAAGCCTATCAAATGCCTGAAAGTGAAATGAAGGTGATGAACCACATGGAATTTCATTGTTGTTTTCCAAGTTCTGTTGTAAAAGACTCAGTAAATTTTGCTGGTTACCCTAATTAATATGGTTTATCAGCTGTGAAGCCTATACTCTACTTTTTTTAGTCTGTCAAAAATGCACATAGAAGTGGCCTGCAGCTTCTTGACGATTAACTATATGTAACATATCCAAGTAGCTTTGGTATATAGCATAAAAACATTCTACAATTAATATTTTGGATCCAAAACCCATTTGAAAACTTTGACTGGCAACTTTCTGGCTTAGCAACACATTTTCTCAGTTTTGCACTTCAACAGTCTTACTATATTTGATGGGAAAATTTGCTAAAAGGAGCTATCATTGGATCACAGTAAATTATAATTAGCATAAGACCAGTGTTTGGACATGTAACACTCAACCAACTGTCAAACTGCTGGCTACTTCTTAATGCATTTTTGCCTTATAAAAAAGAAAATAGACTATAGGTGGGGTCATGTCTGTATTGCAGGTTAAAAAACAGCACCTATTTACATAAAGTAATGAAAAATGTAGAGATGATTTTCAAAGAACATGCAATGGGTGTCTGTAAAATTCTGTGATAACCCCATTAAATTATTTCATAATACATGTACATAAATGTATCAAGTTTGCTCTTACTGAGCTCTCTTGGAGGTTTAAAGTTTACTTTATATTGTATGTAAAGATGGCTGGCTATTTTTCACCAGCTTTATATAGTGAATAAGAATGGTGGGAAGTCACATTTGTTTCATGGCTTAGTCAATAATATTCTTGCTTGTCTTGAAACTTCCAGACATGGTGTTGGATGTTTATGTAGACTTTGTTCCTATATTAAATTTTAACTAGCTATGATTCCACTCAAGTGGTTTGCATTAAGGGAGAAGTTCCAGGTTTTATATTTGTTACTACTAAAAGAATGGATACATAGCTAGACTTTTTCTCTCATGCCTTATCTGTGACTTGAAAAGATCATCCATCATCACTACATTTACAGAAACTAAAGGAATTTCTTTCTTACAAAATATTAAAATTTAAAAAAATATATAGTTGTAGACATACCTCTTTTTTTGTAATAAAATAGGTGTTAAGAATCTAGTATAATTTAATCCCGAAGGCATATTAATCAGCCATTGGTTTTTTTTTTTTTTTTTTTTTTTTTTGGGGTATTGCCAATAAAATAAATGGAATAATGGAAATGTTCTCCAATTGTGCACTTTACATTTCTGGCAGTTTTAACAACGACAAGGTCTCTAGAAACCCATGTATTTATTACGATGAGAAAGGATTTTTAGTGTTGTTAAACCCCTCTCCAGTATGCTGTTCTTTATGGGAGCCACTCCAGAAATAGATTAGTGGCAGCACAAGCAAGAGCGGCCAGATTAATACCATTAATCTGAACCATGGATGTAAGGGGACAGAATTCGTCAATTTGTACTCGATATTAGTATAGAAATTACTCAAAAATTTGTAGTAAAGATAAACACACCAACAAAAAATTATATCCTAGTTCATCTGGCAATACCTCCTTCCAATGTGCTTTGTGTGAAAAGGGTTCTATAAAGTTCTATTGCTAGTGTCTAATCAAGAATCTATTAAAACAGTTTTTCTAGAGCACAAGCTCTCTTGTTAAAAACTACTTCAGCACAGGTTTGGCTGATACAAGTTCATGACCTTGATCAAATATAAAAAAGTTTTGTCTGATTTAAAAGTAACAAAAAAGTTTTGTTTGATTTAAAAGTATGACTATGGTGAACATTAGCTGAAAAATTACTAATGACTAAAAATGGAGCACCTGGAGTGAGTTCCTGCATTGGTCTTAAAATAAATACTTTCCCTAGGGAGACCTTGCACCTCAATTTTACTCGATCAGATGGGAACGCAACAGATTAAAATAACTGGAGCTGAGGAGAGGGAATGTTACAGTCTATGAGTAGGTAACAGCTAAAGTTATTGGAACAGCAACTGGAAGGGGCAGGCATCCAAAAGTTCAACCACAGAAACAGGTGCAGCAGTATGAGAATGATCATAACCAAAGCAGCAACAGGTGCCAGAACAAATGATGTAAGCCTGACCAAAACAGCAACCATAAAAAGGCTGCTGGATAAAATGTGGCAATGGAAGCCTGAAGCATTGGCTGTGTGGCAGTCTTACAGACATTGACTGAACATTGTAAATGTCTTCTGCAGAGCAGGTGCCAATGCAACATCATCAGGATGGGGTAGTGGACACAAAAGGCAGTACAGAGCTGCATTTACAGAACAGGCAATTTTCCATAGGGATAGCAAACATGGCCAGTGTAACAGGCTGTACAGGGACCATGTGCGCCGGAATAGGTGTGGCTGGCAATACAGATGAGTAGAAAAAAGAATAGCATATACACCAAGCAGGACAGGAACAAGTCCAAGAACAAATGAAGCTACAGCTGCCTTTACAGTAAGCAACAGAGGAGCTGTATATGAAGGAGATTCTTCGCAATGCTGTCCTTCAATGGTTTTCTCTTCGAGTAGTTGCACCTCCTAAGATCAAGGATCAGATATTCATTACATTTCATAATTTTCTTTCACTCTGAGATGTAATCCAGTTTGTTCACCTCCATAGATTCACACAACTTCACCTTAGATAATTTCACTTACAATGCTACTGTTAAGATCTCAAGATCTGCTCCAACTTTGACCAGCACCTTAACTTCAGGTTAAATATCTTTCATCCATGACAGCTTGCAAGGCTGTCCTCATCTCTCTGGCCAAATAATTGCATCACAAGCTTCTGCACCTGAGAACTGTCTTCCTTATTTCCTTAAGCTTTTATAGTTTGTTCTTACCATTTCCAAACAGGGCTCTAGTCTAAACTATGACCCCTGTTCCCCTTGGCATGTCAGGATTTTTTTTACTGTTCTTTACTAAGGAGTTCACTTGTCTCTTTAGGTCCTTTTCACTTTTTTTTTTTTTTGTGTCCTTCCTGTCTTTGCTGCTATTCAGGATAAACACAGTGCCCTTCTAACCAAATGCCATGGCTGTCAGAGCTGGACTAGACGAGTCAAAGCACTTTTTAGTTAAAAGGAACTCGAGGAACATTTGCATATGAACCTGCCTACTAATTTTTTTTTTTTACATTAGAATCGTATTTCGGATTCTTGCACAACAAACAAATAAGTTATAAGTAATGGATTTGTTTTCAAAAATAATAAAAAATTAAATGTTTTATTACACTAAAGAGCATGGTTATTACCAACACCCGGGCATCTTCTCTGAGGCTTAGATGATTCATGGGTTTGCATTTTCTGGGAATGGAAAAAAACACACAAAGCACAATATAATACAGAACCACACGAACAAGAGTGAAAAACCAGAATGCCAAGGCATTAAATGGGCAGGAAGTGCAAAAAACAACTGGCTTCTCAGCGAGAAAGACAGCACTTGTCTTGCTTGGAAGGCAGTTAAGAGAGAATTGCAGTGTCACAGCAGCCACTAGGGGAAAACAAGGTCAGGCTCCGCCCACCTCTTTCCCCGCTGGCTACCTCCCGTTGCCACTAAAACCTTGTGCTACTCATAACCAGACTCCAGCTAAGTGCTTGAGAAAATCCCCTTATGTTAAGACCTCAGGTTTGTTAGTTATGAAAGATACAAACTGATTAAAATTTTGTCATGTTTTTAAGGCACTTAGCACTAGACATGAGTTTTATCTGCACTGTTGTATCTTATCAAGTGTTATAATTCCACATATCTATAGCAGATATTTAAATATTAAATGCTGACCACTCTGGTAAAATTTCTTTAAAGATTCATTTCCAAAATTTAGCATTCAGTGTCAACTGAAATTAAGGCGTTCACATTCACTGTTAATGAATTACAAATTATACACATGGAAACTGTGTCATGTAGCATATTCAAGTCCATGGGTCAAACAAGATTCTAATTTCCTAGGAAGGGGATAGAGATGTCAATTCACAACACATGGTGCACTGTAAATTACTGCAACTCTTCAAGCCCCTAGCTGCACCCAGCTTTTAGCCAAATACTTTACCTACATTCCAACATCTCTTCAATCTTATTGTCCAGCCTCTTTAACCATCACTTTTTAGTGCACCTGTGAGTGTGTATTCCAGTTTCACTTTTGGATTCTTGTGCGTCAACTCCTTTTAGTTTCTTGATCTCTTTTTCTTGGAATGCTGAATGACAGAAGAGCCTGGTGTTTAGCTTTATGGGCTAAATTTTAAAATTCATTCACCAGCTTTAATTTTTACTCTTAAGATCTCAATTCCTTAAAACCTAGCATTTGTTAAAAACAAGATTTCAAGTGATGCATAATCACTTATGGGAACAGCTACACTTCAAAGGGACATAGCAGTTGCAGCTTTGTCCACATCCCCATCTCCTAAAACAGAGCACCTACACAAGTAGGGGTCTATCTTTCAGCATTTGTAACACTTCACATAATTTGTAAGAATATTTACGTTACCAGTTTTTGAAGTTTTTCCGTGATTCAGGAGCACTTGTGTTCATTAAAAATTATGGCGTTTTGTCATTTACAACCAGTGGTTAGGTTAAACTACATTGAGATAAATCACTACCTTCAATCACACCAAACACAGAGATACTGTACCAGATATCACCAAGACTACTGTCCAGCAATACTGACAAAAGATGAGGAAGTGGATTAGCTGGCCCTTACAATTTATAAACCAAAAATTGTCAGTTTCAGTTAACGTGACCACCAAGATCAAATTTAGATCTTTTCCCTAAAGACTGTTGTTCTATCAATTTCAATACTTTGTATTCTTTACTTATCTGCAAATAAAAGAACATGTAAAACAGTGTATTTATGTATCAAAACACTCTTTATAAGAGCAAAATACAAAATATAAAAATATAAGGGGATTTTAAAGTAACTACAACGCAAAAGTTCACACCGGGATGCATATTCCATAAAACAATTTAAGTGTAATTGTCAAAAGATAGCAATGATTAACTAACATTCAAGTTGTGAAAACTACATCAAGATGTAAACTCTCATGAACTAACAAACATCAAGATGGTCTAGCCATATGTTTATCATTTCAATTCTGTAACTGGACAGCTTTGACCTACTGTAAACCTGTTACTAGAACTTAATTTTGGGAAAGCGCTATAATACTTAAGTATGAATTTCTGTATACTGTAAATGAAAATGGCAGCACTAGCAGTTGGTGTAGTTCCAAAGGCTAAAATTATCTTTAAATTAAGCTAGCTACATTACTCTACACAATGCCCAGACAACTGAGCACAGGGAATTTTGTGAATTAGATGGCAGCAAGAAAACTAACCCCTGGTAAGTCTAATTTATCCGTTTCAACAAAGAACAGGATAAAATAAGGGTGTCCTCAAGTCTACTGTTAAAAGTTATACAATTTAAGCATATATTGCACCTTTTCTATAATCACCATTCTACTACATGCAGAACTACAAATCTGTACTTGTGGAACTACAATGGAATCTACATTAATATGGTATATACAGTAATATGAAAATAAAATTAACATGAAAACCATGTTCCAAAAAATGACACGAAGATAAAAGTCAAATATTTATTATGTCTATACATCATGAAAATGAAAAACTACAAAACTATACACTATAAGGAAAATTCAGTTATACAACTATACAGTTAAAATTTATCTTTCTAATAACTACCCTCTACTTTCAGTTAAAACAGGAGGAACAATTGCTGTCTGGTTCAAGGCACCATTTGTTTTCTCATTAGTTGGTCCTGCTGCATTTACATACTTATTTGGGTTAATGGTGACGGACTTAGTGGCATTGTATGTCTTGTAAATTCCTACCAGTCTATCTGCCAGTTCAAACATTTGCGAACGCAAGGAGATGATGATGAATTGGGCATTCCTGGTACGCTCCTAAAAGAGAGGACATATATGAGTAATAATAATAATAATAATAATAATAATAAAAAACATTAAACAACACAAATAAATTAAAGTTTGAATAAATTGAAGGAATTAAGAATATCTATCTTGTTAATATTCAAATACTTGTACTTAAATGATAAATAATATGACAGCACATTCTAAACTCAGATGACTGATGAGACAACCCTGACAAGTATTGATATTGTAGAGGTATGAGACTAAAATAAAATTGATGTTTTTATACAAATCCATTACTTCATATTAGCCTAATCTGTGGTAGCAGCAGTACTCAAATGTCCCAGACAAAGACAAATGTAACATGTCTTGAGGCTATCCTGACAAGAGATCAGGATGCAGGCAGGGTCTTGATAGCATGCTCATGGGTTAATGCAGCAATAGGTTAAAAGGCATAGTGATGGATAACACCAGATATTTCCTAAAGGTCAAAGGATGGTTTATGAGGATGAAACGGGTGATGAATGTAGCCATTCCCCTCCTTTTCCAGGTTGAGAAGGCTTCACGGGCTGCCACTACAAAGTCAAATAAATATGAATCCATGTACCTATAGACTGTGTCTTTCAAGACAAACTTAACGAATGCAGATGTGGGGGGACTTCCAGTAGTTAACATGCGTTAACTTGAGAAGCAACAGAAGCCGCAAAGGCCTTAACATAAATTGTAATATGGATGCACGAAACTCAAAGGTAGACATATAGGCACCAACAATTACTTTCCTCAGCCAAATACAATGAAATTTAACAGAACACTCCTTTCTAAACTCTGAAGTCTTTTCAAGGTAACATCTTATGGCTCTGACAGGGTAAAGGAAGATTTTCCTTGCTAGATAGCTGCACACGTAATGCTGGTACATCAAATATGTCATGAAATCAAGCACATCAGACAGACTAATACTCTGCTTGCTGTTTGGTGAGTAAGAATCCGTTGGATTAGGCATGGGGCTTACTCAAACTCCGAACAGATGCTAAAGTTAAAAGGAGAGCTATCTTCATGTCTAAGTTCCTTAGAATGACAACCCAAAGGGATCAAAGACATCACTAAAAATACAAAAAGGACAAGGGCTTCATGGATCTTAGGACACCCTCCCTTTAAAACACTTTGGCATATGTTGTAAAACATTTTGATGAATCCAAATTAATGCCTATGGACTCAAAGGAAACAAGATTAAAATTTGCTGAAAGCTCCAATAAAATTAACTACCGATCTGTAAAAAGTTGACTTTTTGTTCCCCTAAAGCAAACCATATTGCTCTGTGACTAAAAATGATATAATAGTTTTCTTCTTCAAAATAGGGGTGCATCTTCTGTGGCCCTGGATATAATATACCTACAAATTACAGCACTAAAATTTATATCTACTAAGTTTATCAATGTCCATCTATTGCTACTCATATTTACAATGCTATTGTTTCCTATAGCATTTTCTTATTAACATACTATTAAGCAAATGCTGAGGCAAAATTAGTGTTTCCACAAGCACTAGTTATGCATGGGCTACACAGCTAGACAATTCTAAAGGAGAAATTGTATTAAAACTGTACAAATTACATGAAATAACGAAGTACAGTGTCATTACAATATGTCACAACAGTCATGCTCTGTAAAGTATTATACACAACATTATTTTACCATCCTAGACCAGAAAGTATCCCAGATGTAAAGTGATGCATAACAGTACAAAATTGTGTACAAACTCAAATAACTCACCTTGATATAATTGCCAACAATGGATACGTTTTTGAAGTCCAAAGCAGCATCAATTTCATCCATGACATAGAGTGGTGTCGGCTTGTAATAATGAAGTGCAAATACCAATGCAAGTGATGACAAGGTTTTCTCACCACCAGACAGATTTGTGATGTTCTTCCAAGATTTTTTAGGAGGACGAACACTGAGGAAAAATGTTGATTACTGGCAAAATTTCTTAATAGCTCTTTCACTATTTATACTCACACCATTATGAAAAACGCATCAAAAACTGTTGGTAATCTTAAAACTAAAAGTAAACTGAAAATTACGACAAAATTAATGAGATGACAAATACCAATGGCTCACAGTTAACTGTAAATCTTATCTTACCTGAAAACTATTCCCTCACTAAATGGATCTAAAGAGTCGACCAATTCCAGCTCTGCATCACCTCCCAGAGTGATCATCTGATACATTTCTTTCAATTTGTTAGAAATAATTGTAAAACCAGCCATGAATTCATTTAAGCGCTGTTTTCGTAAATCTTCATGGTACTTTCGCTGCTCATCTCTTTTTCCTGTGATTTCATCTAACTCTGCTACACGTTGCAAGTAAATTTCTTCCTGTAAAAAAAAATGTAAAAATTTTATGTGCATTTTATCAACTGCTATTCACATAAATTTGAGTATTATACCTGTATATGTAAAAGCATGGAGATAAATGCATCTCTCTCCTTCTATCCATAACTACACATTCACAAGTTAAATTTTATGTGCATTTTATCAACTACTATTCACATAAATCTGAGTATTATATATGTAAAAGCATGGAGGTAAATGCATCTCTCTCCTTCTATCCATAACTACACATTCACATAAGATGTAAGAAAGCAAAGCATAAAATAAATAAAAAAAAATACATAAAACAGAAAAGGACAAGAGAAGATTAATACAGCAGATGATTAGAACACATGAGTCAATAATTCATCATACAGAGGGCAAATATCAAGCATACAGACGCATAAAAAGGATGAAGTACACAAATATACTCAATAATGGGTAGTGGTTTATAGCCTTTCATGAGCTCACCCTCACTATCCCACACAATCACAGCAGTTTTAGTATATACCTTCTTAAAATCAAGGTTAAGGATCTGGGGGAGCTGTAAGCCTACACCATGGGACATGACTGTCAGTCAAATAAACAATCAGAAAAATATCTTACCTTTTTGCGGTACTCTTGAACAGCTGCTAAATTAGGTTTGGATTGAGCAAGTTTATCTTCCAAGACAGTTATTTGATATTTCAATTGCTTTATATCAATTTCATCAAGGGCAGCTTCATCTAATACTGCCAATTCACCTTCCTCATTATCCTTTTCAAGGGGGATCTCAGATAGTTCTAAGCGATTCATCTGTTGGAGAGACACAAAATACAAATAAATCCAGTATGAAAATAGCCCTGTCAAGGTGTAAGTCTTGATAACATGGTATACTAAGCACTCATTAGTAGTAATTCAAGAGTGTATTTTTACTCATTGCTTCCAAGTAAGGGGACATAGTTGAACTAAGTTCATTGTAGCAGAGCCTCTACTATATGAGTCTGGAGAAGTTCAAGTTTTTGTCAGAGTTAAATATAGGATACACAAGGTAGGCAAAGGACATAGGTGCATGTAATGACAGAAAAGGTACCGACTCCCTCAGTCACTTCTCAAACACCACTTCACTATTATATGCTTGCATTAATAAAAATCAAGAGTTTATTTGTATGGAATGAAATATAAAATTTAGGCCAAAGGCCACGTGTTGAATGAAGTTATTCAGAGCTGAAAGGGAAATGGAGAGTAAAAAGGTTTAAATGTGTATCAGGAGAAAAACCTTGCAGTTGCACTGTGAAACAATGTAGTTAAGAGTGGGTGGAAAGTAAGATGGAAGAGAATATGAAGGGATGTCCAGTTAAAAGAATGAAATGGGTTGCAGCTAGGGGCTAAAGGGACTCTGCTAAGAACCTCAAGTAATGCCTACAGCGCAATGCGTGAGGTGCACTGAGGGCACTACCCCACTATGGAGAGGGTTTAATTTTTTCGAGCGGGAAAAAAATTAGGACTGGGCAGTCAAGTATTGCAGTGTCTTTTATGTTAATGCATACTCGAAGGCGAAAGCAAAAATGCAAAAATTTTCAAGTCGTGAGAAAAAATCTGAATATTGACCATTTGTGATTCCAATGACATTATCCTGTTTCTTCATCTGTTTCTTTACAAAATTTTCTGCTAAATTTGAGTCCCTTTTCCCTTTTCTTTTTGTTTTCCATGTATGAACATATTTCAATAAACTAGATATTCAGCTTCAAAATGATAAAAAAAAACAGTTTTAATACCACCAAACATGAACTCGCAGTAAGCAATGCACGAAATGCAATGCTAAACAAGTTCACAGCAAGCAATAAAAGAAAACAATACTATGCTCACAACCTGTCCATGTGTGATTTGCCAAATGAATTTCACGAACCCCCCTAAATCTCAGTTAAAAGCAACTTAAAATTTTCAAATACTCACCAATTTCTTCCAGTGTGCCATTTTTGCTTTGTTTTCCTTGATAATGCCATCATACTTTTCCAATTCTTGGTCAATTTCAATCCGGCTTGCCTTAATTTTGTTTTCTTTTTTGACAATCTCTTCATGCTCAGCTTTCAGTTCAGTCAATTGTTCACTAAGCTCCAACTCCTCTTGCTGTTAAAGACAATTATTAATTGACAATTATACAGACAACTCAATCACAAACATTGCAAGCTGAACTGTATTCATTACAGCACCTAGAAAATTAAAGGTCAACAGCTGAACCTCTCAAGAAAATTTCCCAAACATATACCAATTTACATACAGTATCTATAAGGATGGTTCATCACCTACATATCAACCTCTCCTACAAACTGCTATCTTGCACACATTCACTTTTCCTGGATACTAAAGGCCTTCCATTCCAACATGTCTTCCACGCAACATTTTTATTCCCAGACTACCACACTTTCAAGGTCTGGTATCAAGAACTATATTTCAAACACCATTGGCAGTCAGATTTCCTTACCAGTATAGTTAAGGAAGATAAACTACGCTATAATAATGGCTATAAAAAATCTCAAGCCTAAGCAAGTAATATATAAATAAAAATTATAACTTACAGTCACTTCCTGCAAGTTTTTTAAAACCAAACTTGCTGCATCTTCAATAGCTTGCCTTTTCTCTTGCATTCCCTTGAGTTCATCTTCTAATTCCTTAACTTCAGATTCCATGGTAGCGATCTTCTCTTCTGTCTTCTGGGTGTTACGTTTAGCCGTCTTAATCGCTACCTGAAACGGATTGTCATAATGAAAAACTGGAAATAACATGACAGTATAATGTCTACTCATGAACCCAGACTAAGGGAAGATGACCCTATGCTGATATAAAACTGTCAGATTTTACTGTTTATTCTAGCTTCTGTTGTATGTCATTTCACTTCTTTTAATCTACAATTTTTATTATTTTATCCACTACTTCTTTACTAATGTTTTTATTCAGTATACTTTGCTTCATGATACTTCCTGAAATAATTTCTAAATGCTTTTCATCTACTGTTTGGCAGATCATTTGTCAAAAATATTTGAAAATCTTATCTTTATCTACCTACAGACATTTCTAATGACTTACAGACTTGTGTTTTCCGTCTTATCAAATTACAAATTTTGAATATATCTCAGCATTCTGGTTTTTTAATTACCGGTGTATGAGGTGAATTTTCTAAATAGAGGATGTCATCAGTTTTCCATATCCACCTTTGTTCTTTGTTTTAATGATTTTGCTGTGTTAACTCAATATTTTCCATATCTAAATTTGATAGCATTTTAAAATAATTTTGCTGTTGGTTACTTCATACTATTTCAACTGTCTCTTTACATCTAGGATAACAAGACCTGCAAGAGTTATCAGGGATTATTGATTTATCAGATCTGGATTAATGAGGTTACATTATGCACATAAAAATGATATTTTTATAATAAAATAAAGTTTGTTCATACTTACCTGGCAGATATATATATAGCTGTATTCTCCGAAGGGACCGACAGAAATTCAAAAACTTACGGCACACGCAGTTGGGCCAGGTGGTTAGTACCCATTCCCGCCGCTGGGAGGCGGGTATCAGGAACCATTCCCATTTTCTATTCAGATTTTCTAGAATCTAGAACTACTGTCTCCTGAGGGGAGGAGGGTGGGTACTATGATTACATATATCTGCCAGGTAAGTATGAACAAACTTTATTTTATTATAAAATATCATTTTGTTCACGACACTTACCTGACAGATATATATATAGCTGAATCCCACCATTTTAGATGGGAAGAGACAGAATAGGATTTAGGAAACAATTATATGTAGGCGATTGACGCCTTGGTTCCTTACCTGTTAGCATTGCTGACTTCGTGATTACTGTCACCCAAGTCTGCTTTTGCTTTACTAGAGACTCCAGCGAGGTAGGGACCTATAAAGCTGGTGAAATCTAGATGATCTGTCAACAGGGGCGAGACCACAATGTGACTAGACCATATGACCTTACTGTGAGGGCAAGCGACAAACCAAACAACCACCTGACCAAGCCTAGTTACGTCATGAATTCATAACATAAACTAAGGACTGGGACGACCACCACCGGTGGAGACACAACAACCATAAAAACAACACCACTAGAAAATTTAAAGAAAACACACCTAACCAAAATTAAAGGAGAGGATGAGAGTCGCTTTCTGTCCCCAAGATCGTATTTGCGGAAACGTAAGGCCCTAGCGCACAGCAATTCTCGTAGGACGTCTTTACTTCAGTAAGATAATGCGAAGCAAAGACAGAATTGCTTCGCCAAAAAGTGGCACCCAGAATGTCATTGAGAGACAGGTTTTTCTGGAAAGCCACTGAGGTAGCAATGGCTCTCACTTCGTGAGCCTTAACTTTCAAAGGTCTCAAATCCTCGTCTTGAACACTGGAATGGGCATCTATGATGGTGCTTCTTAAAAAGAACGCCAGAGCATTCTTAGAGAGAGGTATATCAGGCCTCTTAACCAAGCACCATAGATTGTTAGAAGGACCTCTACAATTCTGGGTCCTCTGTAAGTAAAATTTCAGAGCCCTGACAGGGCACAAGGTTCTCTCCGGTTCTTGTCCAGTGATGTCCATCAAGCCCTTAATTTCGAAGGACCTGGGCCAAGGGAAGACGGGTTTTCATTCTTTTGCAAGAAACATAGGGCTCAGAGAGCAGACAGCATCAAGGCCTCTAAAACCTATAATCTTGCTGATCGCCTGAAGTTCACTAACTCTCTTAGTGTCGCCAGAGCAGTTAGGAAAATAGTTTTCTTGGTTACGTCCTTGAAGGAAGCAGAATGTAAAGGTTCAAATCTTTTAGACATAAGGAATTTTAGAACAACATCTAAATTCCACGAAGGTAACTTAGGGAGGGCTACCTTAGAAGTCTCAAAAGACCTTAGGAGATCATGAAGGTCTTTGTTGTCCGATAAGTCAAGGCCTCTATGCCTAAAGACCGCTGACAGCATGCTTCTGTAGCCTTTGATGGTAGGTACTGCCAGCTTTAATTCCTTCCTCAAATAAAAAAGAAAGTCTGCTATCTGGGACACAGAGGTTGTGGTAGAGGAAATTCCCTTAAGTTTGCACCACTTCCTAAAAATGATCCACTTCGACTGGTACACTGCACTGGAGGAGGCTCTCCTGGCGTTGGCGATCGCCTTAGCCACTGGTCTAGAAAAACCCCTCGCTCTGAGCAACTTTTCGATAGTCTGAATGCAGTCAGACTCAGAGCGGGAAGGTTTTTGTGGTACCTTTCGAAGTGGGGTTGTTTGAGAAGATCTATTCTCATGGGAAGCGTTCTTGGAAAATCCACTAAGAATGTCATGATCTCTGTGAACCACTCAGCTGAAGGCCAAAAGGGGGCGATTAACGTCATTCTCGCCCCTTCTGAGGCTACAAACTTCCTGATAACTTCCCCCAGAATCTTGAATGGGGGAAAGGCATACAGGTCCAGACCCTTCCAGTCCCAAAGAAAGGCATCTACTGCTATTGCCCCCGGGTCGAGCACGGGAGAGCAGTAAAGAGGCAGCCTTGTGGTCCTTGACGTTGCAAAGAGGTCCACCAGGGGACGCCCCCAAAGCTTCCAAAGCTCCTGACACACTTCTGCGTGCAGAGTCCACTCTGTCGGCAGAAGTTGACGCTGCCGACTGAGAAGGTCTGCGCGTACATTCTCGACCCCTGCTACGAAGCGCGTGAGAATTGTAACTTGACGAGAATATGCCCACAGCAGGATCTCTTTTGCAATCAGGAACAGGGACCGAGAATGAGTACCTCCTTGTTTCTTGAGGTACGCCAGGGCCGTGGTGTTGTCTGAGTTGATTTGAACCACTCGGCCTGCAACTTGATTTTCGAAGAACTGAAGAGCTAAGAGAATCGCTCCCAGTTCTTTTAGATTGATGTGCCAGGACACCTGTTCCCCCTTCCAGGTGCCTGACACTTCCTCCCCCCAGTGTTGCTCCCCATCCCGACGTGGACGCGTCGGAAAACAACACTAGGTCGGGGTTCTGAAGAGAGAGAGAGACCCCTTCTGCCAATTTTACGGGATCGAGCCACCACCGTAGATGGTCCTTGACAGAGAGAGAGATCTTGAGAGACTCCTCTAGATCCTCCGTGTTCGTCCAGTTGTCCGCAAGGAAAAACTGGAGGGGCCTGAGATGCAACCTCCCCAGGGAAACAAACTTCTCTAGCGATGAAATGGTCCCCAGCAGACTCATCCATTCCCTTACCGAGCATGTTTCTTTCCCCAGGAAGGCCGAAACTTTTTCGAAGCAGTGCTGCTGACGTTCCTGGGATGGAAAAGCTCGAAAAGCCACTGAATCCATCTGAATCCCCAGGTAAAGAATGGACTGAGAAGGGATCAGATGTGACTTCTCTAAATTCACAAGAAGTCTCAGGGACTTCATCAGCTCCAATGTTGAATGTAAGTCCTCCAGACACTTTTCTTTCGAAGAAGCTCGTATGAGCCAGTTGTCCAGATAGAGCGACATCCTTATGCCCGCAAGGTGAAGCCACCGGGCAACGTTCCTCATCAGGACTGTGAAAACCATAGGAGCCGTACTCAGTCCGAAACAGAGAGCTCTGAACTGGTACACTCATCCCCCCAGGACAAACCTCAAAAACTTTCTCGACCGAGGATGAATGGGGACATGAAAATAGGCGTCCTGGAGATCCAGAGAGACCATCCAATCGCCTGGTCTTAACGCATTTATAACAGACTGAGACGTCTCCATTTTGAACTTCTCCTTGATGACAAAATGGTTCAGTCTGCTGACGTCCAGGACTGGTCTCCACCCCCCTGACTGTTTTGGAACCAAGAAGAGACGATTGTAGAAACCTGGAGACTCCAAATCCAGGACTCGCTCTATGGCTTTCTTCTCGAGCATTTGTTCCAGCAGATCGAAAAGAATCTGTTGCTTCTCTGGGCGGTAAGAGGGCGACAGATCCCTGGGAGTTGAGGACAGGGGGTCGAGGAACGGGATCCTGTAACCTTTGTCGATTACACTGAGGACCAGGAGTCCGCCCTCTTACTCTCAAGCTTCGAAAACAAGAGAAGCCTGGCTCTACTGGTGTCTGGAGGTTTGGCGAGTCATTTCTTGCCCCTTGGGTTAGAAGGGCTCCGCCTCTGGAGAGGCCTCTTCCTCGAGAAAAGGATCTTGAGGAGGAAGATTTGCCACGAAAGGGCTTCTGCCTCTTGGAGGCTAGTCCCTGCGATGACGTAGACGGGACATTAGGACGTCTGGAAGACTGCGCAAGGAGGTCCTGAGTAGCCTTCTCCTTAAGGCTGGAGGCGAGATCCTTGACTAGTGGCTGGGGGAAGAGATGGCTAGACAGAGGGGCGAAAAGCAATTCCGCCCTCTGAACAGGAGAAACCGACTTCACTGCAAAATTGCAGTATAAAGCCCTCTTCTTCAAGAGGGTCGTACCAAAATGAGAAGCCAGTTCATCCGCACCATCTCTGACGGCCTTGTCCATGCAAGACAGCACACTGGACAGCTCCCCCAGAGAGATAGAGTCTGGACTCCGAGTCCTCAAGTCCAAGGCCCCCAAGCACCAATCTAAAAAGTTGAAGACCTCCATAGTCCTGAAGAGGCCTTTAAGATGGTGGTCAGTCTCAGAAAGCGTCCAGGTCACCTTAGCTGAAGAAAGGAGAGCCCTCCTCGAAGCGTCGACGAGACTCGCGAAGTCGCCTTGGGAAGAAGAAGGGACCCTGGAACCAATTTCTTCTCCCGTCTCGTACCAAATTCCAGCTTTCCTGCACAATCTAGACGGGGGTAGAGCAAAGGAAGATTTGCCTTGAGATTTCCTATCTTCCATCCAAGAGTTCTTTCTTGAAGGCTTTTCTAGTAGCGAGCGAAGTCTTCATCTGCAGGAAGCCGGGCGATTTCCTCACCTTCGAAGAAGCTAACTGCGAAGGGGGGGATAGAGGAGCAGAAGGCTGAAATTTATCAGGAAATAATTCCTTCAGCATACTGGCCAAAACCTGATAGTCGGAAAAAGACGACAAAGGGGGCTGTTCCTGCTCTGCAGGGTCCGACTCCTGAGACAAACCTCCCTCTTCGATGGGAGCGACAGGAGAGCCTTCCGGGATTTGAGGAAGACTAAGACCTTTAGATCCGATTCGGCAAAGAGACCTCTTCTTGTGCGAAGAAGCAGAAGAACACTCCGGAGCGTCCCGCACAGAAGCGTCCTGACGAGTGTCCTGCCTCGCAAGCTGCCGAGCATCCTGATGAGCGTCCTGCAGTGAGTCTAGACGGGATGGGAGAGAAGCGTCCTGGTGAGCGTCCTGAAGAGCGTGATGAGAAGCAAGACGAGCGTCCTGTCGAACGTCTTGCCGCGAATCCCTACGAGCGGCTAGCTGAGCTGCAAGAGGGGCGTCCTGAGCAGCCAGAGAAAAATCAGGAACAGCAGCCTGAGGAGCGTCACGACGAGGCAAGGAAAGCCGACGATCCGACGAACGATGAGGACGACTAGGAGAACTCGCAGGAGAGAGAGACAAACGAAGAGCAGGAGAGGAAGACCTCTTAGACCTCTTAACTGGCAGCGTCAAATCTTTGCGGCGCCTACGAGGCTCAGACTCCTTTGCAGCGAGAAGGGAAGCCAACTGCCGCTGCATGCTCTGGAGAAGACGCTTTGAAGGAGAAGAATCCCTCTCAGGAGAAGGGCTGCTCTTATGAGAAGAAGAGGGGGAAGGAGACGTCCTCCTCCTTCTACCATGGCTGACGACAGCTCTCTTCTTGGGGCGGCTGGGACGCTCAAAAACGTCCTCCTCAGAAGAAGTCCTGGTCCTCTTCTGCGGCGGCAACTCGTGCAACCAGTCAGGTGAAGAAACTAGCGCACGAGAAAGAGGAGGAGAAGCGTCCTCCTCTGCGAAGCTCCTCTTGAAAGAACGAGAGTCCACCCGAGAACACTACCCCTTGCGTGAAGAGGGCGCCTCGGAGGACGAGAAGCAATCCTTAAGGACTCATGCGCGAGCACGATCCTTGGCAGCCTGGGAAACGTCAACATGGCCTGCCGAAGGGACGCCAGATCGGTGGGGGGTCCCCGTAACCCTCTTGCGGCTTTCGACATGCCCACTCCCTAAGTCCTGGGAGTTCGGCAGAGGTCCAGGCCTAGAGGCATTATAGGGCCGATCTGACGCCCCCTCCACAACACTAGGGGGATCACTGCACTTCACTACACTCTCAATAGCCAGCACTTTCGACTCCAAGGCACGAATGGAGTTCAAAATCTGCGCAAGGGCATTACCTTCCGCAGACGCAATCACAGGGTTTGAAGGCGACTCTACAGGGAAAGGTGAAGCATTAGTAGGATTAACAGGTGACAAATTAATACCCTGACTCCCACCAGCAGACACACTCCTGGAGGAAGACCTCCTGATACGGTCACGCTCTAACTTGCGTATGTAAGAGTCGTAAGCCTTCCAATCAGAATCAGGCAAAGACTCACGCTCCTTGCAGCGATCATCCAACAAACAGACATGCTCCCTACATCTCATGCATACTGTGTGAGGGTCTACCGAAGCTTTCGGTAGCCTCACCTTACACTCCTTCACAACACACACCCTGAAACTAGCAGAACTAGAACCAGACATCTTGTTCAAGAAAAGCCAAAACCAAAATCAAAACAGTCCACAGAAGCGTATGCCTATCCACAAATCCAAAGTCAAAAACCAAAAGACAATCAGAATACTCAGTGGGAAAGTTTCCGAAACCATCAGCGACGGAGGTATTGACAACAGGTGTTGACAATACCGGCGACAGAGAAAATCTGAATAGAAAATGGGAATGGTTCCTGATACCCGCCTCCCAGCGGCGGGAATGGGTACTAACCACCTGGCCCAACTGCGCAGCCGTAAGTTTTGAATTTCTGTCGGTCCCTTCGGAGAATACAGCTATATATATATCTGTCAGGTAAGTGTCGTGAACAAAATAACATATACATCACCTGCAAGCAAAACAAAAAGTATACAATAACTGATCAAACTGATACCACCTGACCACTTGATTACAAACTAAAACATTACCACAAAGACAAAATTCCACCAAAGACGCAAGTTAAAAGTTGTCACCTGAAACCTATAGAGAATTATCCTTCCCTCTAACAAAAAAATTACTTTAAAATAGCAGTCCTAGATGGCTACAGTAATGCTATAACAAAACCCACCACACTCCTCAAAATGTACATTTATGAAAATGCATGAACACTCTTAATAAAATAATTGATTTCAATGCTCAACAGAAATTTAGCTAAGTATAACTTCAACAATGCAACAAAGAAAGAATTTCACAATTATACAGTACCTGGTTGTTTTAATGGCAAGTCTGTTTTCTACTTTCTCACTTGCAGGCAGCTCAAGTGAGTTTCCTGCCCTTCTTTTCTTTACCCTACAAAATTGTGGGGAAGTTGGGAGGGGGAGGGAGGGATCATGAATGTGTGGTAGGTTCAGCATTATTATTTAAAAAATAGATGAAACCTAATCACATGGAACAAGCATACAGGGGCCATTGATTTGAATTCACGCTTCCAAAGAGTGTTGGTTTCAACCTCCCAACGCGACCCCACACTGCAACAGTAACAGATCATGATACAGAGCCGGTGATTTTTCATTGCCCTGGGGGAGACACAAACCCGTGGCATCTGAGTGGTATGCCACAACACTAACCACTATATGAATTAAATAACTTCATTATGGAAATTCCTATTTTTTTTTTTTATAAAACTTACCAATGAGTTATCTATATGCAGACATGAATATTCATCTTCCTCTGACTCAAGGGTTACTGTCTGCCTCAGGAATATCTGACTGAGCTTATTGTTTCAATACCAGAGTGTCCAACAATCACATTAGTCTCTGAGGAAAATGTAACTAATGGATCTACCAACTTCTAAGCCAATGTCTCAGCTGAATAAAAAAAACCTGAAGGTCCAGGCATGGAAATAACCATTAAACATTCAAAGAGCAGTAACTTTCAACACAACACTAGAGGGAGAGCTGGGCAACACAAGATGCTGAAGTGCATAAGAAAGATGTACAACCACTCCTCTATCTTACCTTGACAAGAACAGCTATGTGTGAAAACATATCTTACCTGGACAAGAACAGCTATGCGTGAAAACATACTCAACTAGAAAACCGTTAGGCTGAAAGTGGTCATTATTGTCTGTGATAACAACAGTTCAAAGATGTTTAGCGCTCTTTGCAGGTGAAAATTCTTTTGTGTGGTCATCAAAAGCAACAAACTTACCTCCACCACTAAGAATCAGCAAGTCAGCAAGCAAATTATGCACCTCCTTCTATTTACCCTGTTTACTACATCAAGATGGTGACAAGCTCTTATCAATTCTCACAGTTGTATTTGGGTGCACTATGTCCATATCTGAAGGCACACTGGAAACAGAATTTTTGCTGGACCTGTCTTTTGGGGATTGTTTTGTCTTACCACAAAAGGGTTGACATGGAGCTTTATGGATTAAGATGTCAAGAGGAAAAAAAAAGTTCTGTCTTACCCTCCTCCCCTCAGGAAATCAAATGGGAACAAAGGAAGGATGCATGAGGGCACAACCCATCCTTGGCTGACTCATCTCTCAAGTCTACACCGTGAACATTTGGTTCTGTGGGTGAAGCAAGTCTTGTGGAATCTACCAGACCATTAGAGGGCTCATTCACATTTGACTGAAAAGGGGACTTTGAAAGTCAGCATATCATGGAGGGAACTGGCCCACTGGCCTTCTCCAATATTTCTTTCATCATACTAGCCATTTCCAACATCGTTTCCTTACAGTATCTGTATCTCTAGTTAGTAGCTTAAATCCCAAGAGAGTCCAGAGGAGCTGCTTGGCTGCTAGGAGCAGAAGGAATGAGATCAGAGATAATGGATGGGTCAAGTGATGTAAGATCCAAAATTAACCTACTCTCGTCTTCACTAGCACTGGTATTCTTACTTTCTCTGATTCTGCATTTTCTCTCTGTATCTTCCAACTTAATTTCTTCCTGTTAACCTAAAAATATCTCAGCTTACACGAACCTTACCTCTACTTTCTAGATCATAAGTCTGGTCTACAGATTCCTCACTATGAATGTGGCCATCACAGTTCAACTTATGAAATCTATCTGAGCAATCCTTTGCTCCACATATCCTAATGGAGCTCTCAGATGACAGCCATGAACGACAATTCAACAACAGACCATTAATCCTGCGTGAAATTCCTTCAACCAGTACCGCTCAATAGCAGCAGAGTAAAGAATGACTGGAAAAGTGGAAACTCACTTTAGCTACCTGCAAGTGATGAGTTAGAAAACTAACAGCTTGACAACCCAACCAGTTATAAGAGTAAAATTTTTCTTTGCTGCACGGGTAAAGTTATAGCCATATGAAAGTTTTGTAAGTACTGATATAATAAAATTTTTAAAAGATTTTTGATTCAACAAATATCTTAGGTTTACTTCAGCAATAAAGAGAAAATTAACTACAAGCCAAATAGTTACTTAGTGATGAGGCAGAACAATACGCCTTAATATATAAACGTATGCACCAACCTCAGGTGTCTATAAGACTAGCAATGCTAAAAGTCCTAAGGAGTAAAGAGCAAATGTTTCAGCACACTAGTTATAATGCATACTACAATAAAGCTGAGTCAAAGAGAAATGAAACAATTAAAATGTTTCCCACCTGAAGACGAGTAATTTCAGCAATGACTTTCTCCAGCTTCTTTGTAGCAGTATCCAAAGCTTTCTTTAGACCTTTCATCTTACCACCAGTTACTTCGACAATCTGTGCATGGATTTTTGAGACTTCGCTTTCTATCTCCTGGGCAGATGATGCAGCTTTCTTGTAAACTTTGACTTTTTCACCAATATCTTTTTCCATGCTTTTAACCTGAACTGGATCTGATTTTACAGACTTGACCTTTTCTTCTTGGACTTTGATTTGTTCTTTGAAAGATTTGAACTGTTGTTCGGCAGCCTCAATAGCCATTTTATGTCTTTCATTATCAGATTTCATCACTTTTATATCTCTTGTGAGCTGGCTGGTCAAGTTGTCAAGTTCAGCCCTTTCTTTCCGGAGCTGCCCAGACTGTTGAGTAAGCTGGTCAACTCTGGTCTCTACTCCTTCTATTTCTTTGGGATCAATATTTACTATGGCAGCCTGCTTCCCCATGCGACCACGATTTACTGAGCGGCCACCTCCACTCATTGTGCCTGATGTTTCTATTAGCTCTCCCTTTAAAGTGACTACACGGTGACGAACTTTTCCATAGGCAATACGAGCAGCCTGGTCCATGTCATTTGCAACAAGTGTGTCACGCAATGCATAGTAGAATGCCGTTTTAACTCTTTCATCATTCATTCTTATGAGTTCAAATAAACGTGGTACATTTTCTGGAGTCTGCATACGTCTTTCACACTGAGCCCTCCATCTTTCTTGCTTATCTAAAGCTATAAAAGTAGCAGTCCCTATACCATTCTTCTTTAGAAAGTTGATACACTGCTGGGCGCTGTCTACACAATCTACAACAATATTGTCCAATGCTCCACAGGCTGTACTAACTGCAACATCATACTTTTCATCAATACCACCTAAATCACCAAGACGTCCAAATATACCAGGAATGTTTCCATTTCTTTTCTGCTCCATTATAGCATCTAAAACTCTACCTCGAGACCGGCATGACTGCATCGCACTTCTCTTTTCATCCAATTTTAAGCGAAGAGTTCGCAGCTCTTCTTCTACCCTCTGCTGCTCAGGAAGCAGTTGCTGAAGTCGTTGTGTATTTTCCTTGAGTTGTTTTTCTTTCTGGGGAACTTCTTTCTCCAATCTCTTTATTTCCTCACTCTTGCTTGTTATTGTTTCCTTAGCCTTTTCCAAACCAGTTTTGATCTGATCAAGTTTCTTCTGCTCATTACGCTCTGTGCTCAAGTAAATATCCAACTCTGACTGCGCAATATCTACGACACTCTTTGTTTCGTCCACAACTTTACGTAAGTCAATGAGCTTTGTCTCAAACTTAGCTTTTTCATCCTGAAGCTGCTGTGTTTCTGAGTTTAGTGTAGACATAGCTCTATGGTAAGCTTCCTCTTCCTTCTTTCTTTGCTTTTCTAAGTCATCACGAAGCTTCTCACATTCTGCAATATCTTTTTCATTCTTCTCAGGTACTTGGAGGAGTTCTTCCAGCTTATCTTTCTCAGTTTTCAGCTGGGCAATTGTTTTCTTTCTTTTCTGATTTTTATGTTTGAGATCTTCCTGTAGCTTCACATCTTCACTTTCAAGTCCCTTGAATTTTTCAGAGCATTCCTCCTTTACTTTGCTGATCTTCTCCAAGTTCTTACCAATTTTCTTGATCTCTTCAGACTTCTCAGTTCTTATAGCTTCAATCTCTTCAAGTTTTTTCTTCACATCACTCATACCTTCATCAATAGCCTTTTTCTTTTCTTCTGCTTCTTCTTTTGTGCGAGCACAATCAAGGGAATTATGCTGGTACAGAACATGAACTTTCCGGGTCAAATCGTTTTCCATCTTAATGTGCTCTACCGCAGCGTCTTTCGGGCCTTCCAGTTCATCCTTTTCCTTTTCGACGAGTTTAACACGATTCAATTTTTCTCCTCTGGCTTCATTGAGTTCCTCAACCCTTTTGAACAATTTTTCAATAGGCTCCTTGAATCTTGAAGAACCAACTATGTCTTCTAAAAACTCCAACATCCCTGTGTCATGCTCTGTGAGTGCTTTAGGCCTCATCATAGCAATCTGTTCAACTTCTCCTTGAAGAATAAGGAAACGGTTATGGTCCAGATCAATTCCGAAACTTCGCAACTCCTTTGCTACCTGCTTGAATTGACACCTCTTTCCATTCATTTGATAAAATGAAGAATTATCTCTAAAAGCTGTCCTTGACACAACAAATTGAGTATTAGGAACAACTTCAAAGTCTTCTCCTTTATCAATAATCTTTTGAAAATGGACAGCTACCGTGCAGCTCTCAACATTTGGATGTGCTTCAGAATTATGTATAAGCACAGATATCTTCTTTGAACGAATTTTTTGGGCTCGATACCCAAACACAAATAACATGGAATCAATAACATTACTTTTTCCACTTCCATTTGGTCCAACAATGGATGTGAAACTCTTGTGGAATGGTCCAAGAACCTGAAAATATGAGAAAATATCTAATGAAAACAAGCTTTTTTTAAAAGCTCTGGTGTTTTCACATAAAGTTACTTAGGAAGATAACATGAAAGTTCTTAAAACCTCCCTGATTCTAAAATAAAGTTCAGAAAATACTACTAATATAGCACTTAAGACAACTGGATCAGGCACTTGTTTACATTATTATGTAATTTAACCAAACTACTGATCTCATTGGCAGGCCCGTAGGATTTGTCTGAGTTAATGACAGTGTTTATATTTTTATTAGATTAGAGCTTTTTTATAAAAAATTCTATTATTAGTTTAAGTCCAAATGATGGAGATTCTGACAAAATTCTTCTATCGATGTTTCCAAAACTTGACACTCGTTATTGATTACATTTTGGACATTCACACACAAAACGTTCAACAGTTAACGTTACTTTACATTCTGTCCATAAATGGATTGGATCAATGTAATCAGGGGCCAAACAAGAGGACAATAATAAGATGAGTCAAAATTACAGTACCAGAGAGTGTCCTTCCTTTTCATATGACGAAGTCCCTATTGCAATACTGGGCTTGATCCATTTTTATCTGTTACTATCAGGACACACGTCTACAGGCAAATGTTTCTCCCAACTGTACCTTACACTACATTCTATTCCCCAAACATCTAATATCACTTTGTGGCATAGTATATATCAAACAAAATTCTTACACATTTAGTTATAAAAAGACCTCTCTAACTAAAGATCTCAACTTTCACACGGCTGGGTCAAAGTGTTTGCCCTCATGAAAAGAATCAAATCAACTACATCATACAATATCTAATATGCTGCTGCTTTGTAAACTTTGACAAGATACTCTGAAAGTGCTGAAGATTCTGATGAAACTTCAAGAGATTTATGGTAATACTTGACTGAAACATGAGGATTCACAAACTTTCCTTAACTGGTACATTTCCAAAGTTTACATTCACTGTTTATTTCAAGTTTGGACATTCACATAAAATTTTTTTCACTGTTAAAGTTGACCTGCATTCACTGCATACAAGGACTGGAGCTTCTAGATTATTAATTGGACCAATCTTGCTCCAACCTCCATCTCATCTCACAGTATATCTAATGAGTTTAGATATGAAACTCAGTAGCCCAGTTAAATTACTCTGCTGGATGATAATGTTCACATCTGCTTCTCATTTTTGTGTCTTTTTTTATATATGGGCACTTTGTTATTGGTCCTTTAGGTTGGTGCCATCCACTACAAATTTCCAAATGTTGAATGATGTTTCATATATAGCAACGTTGTCTTGATTTAAATTTACCATGCGTCCCCACAATATACAATACATTAAACACCAATTTTGACATTTTCAACACTTAGCATATCAATGATACTCACCTGTCGACCAGCATAACTCTTGAAGAACTCGTTCTCAATGTGAGTTATAACTAATCGTGGGCCAGTGCTATCAAAAGTGCAAGCAGGCGGTGGTGGAGGAGGGAGGTAAATGTCTCCTATACGAATTCCCCCTTCCTCTTCCTCCTCTTCATCTTGCACCTCCACATTCTCTACCTCCTCCTTATCTTTTTCTGATTCTGAGGGTGGAGATTCCTTTTCCTTTTCACTGTCTTCATTGTCCTTATGCCTGCTTCTTCTTTTCCCCCTTTCCTTCTTCTCCTTGCTCTGCTTTTCTGACGGCATATTACTTTTAATTTACCCTGTTGAGAAAACTGACAATTACCATTTCTTAGACAGGAAACAGGGCATGGCACAGTAGTATACTTCAAAAGAAAAATATGAAATTTTGCAAATGAACCTGTCGATTTAATACAAATAAAATCTATACAGTTGACCTGAGACATGAAGAATTTGGTACCAAATTTGCAAGCTCATTTACTTTTCAAATGAAGGAAGTCTATTTTCCTTGGTATTTCTCATGACAATGAAGAAAAGTACAGATACTTTTCAGGGGAGTAAAATCAAATACTTACATAGTTCAATATAAGATGATAAAGTTTCCCTGTTTAATCCAAAACAAGAATATTACTTTGCTTTAGTTTTGTCTGAAAGCCAAAATGCATATGGCATAATTACAAATTTTATCTTTCTAAAGGTTCTGTAATCTAACAAGTAACAAATTCTAAGGGTCAAATGTGCATACATGAATAAATATTTAATGCTCAAAAAGTAATTATATCAGCGAAAAGACGCAAGACAAAAAAGGGTTAAATATGCTGACTGTGGTGTTCACACAACGAACTAAAACAAAATTTTAAAATTTTTTTAAACCACACTTTTATTTCAAGATGCACCAAAAAGTATAAAGTAAAACTTTCTGAGATCCACAATACTAACGGTTACTTACGGCTAAACTTCCGTACAATTCTATCCAGACATATTTAAATTGAGAAGTTTCCGAAAGCAAGATCTCACAGCACGGATACGTGGGATTAAATCTTGCTATGTGCCGAGTGATGATGTGAGCAATGAAGGCAGTAAAGTGATTGTTATCAAAGACTTGCATGTAATTTGGTTCCATACCTGATAAGCTTCCTCAAGACCCACTAAGTGTAGGCTACACATGTCATTGTTAGAATTGCTTGACAATTCGCATTACTGACGTAAAATTTTGCATCCATAAAGTTCTTTCTTTACCTACGTCTGTATATTCACATTGCATCAATAAAGTACGTTTTCAATACTCACATCTGTATAGAATCGTATGCAAGTTAGGGTAAGCAGCCCACAATTTTATGTTTAGGCATCAGCAAGCACAAATGTCGTGCATACCAGAGTTTTTTGAGGAAAGCAAGGAAAAGAATGCAGGATTAAGCAAACAGGCGCCCCACACTTTTGTTTAGGTGTAAGTAACTATTAATATTGTGGATCACAGAAATTTTATTTTATACTTTTTGGAGGATTTTAAAATATAAGCAGTTTTAAAATTTTGTTAATTAGATTTACTTGTGACTCTTTACTGTTTGACAGTTGAATAAGTACAGCTTGCATCACCGAGTGACTGAACTGACTGCAAAGCCCCATCCACGCTAGTTTACACAGTCATCACAAAAGCGTACGCATCTATGGTCCCAACACTGCATTTTCACACCTATGAAAACATGATCCCTTGGCTAGGTTTTTCTGCATACTACACAACGATAAAATTGAAGTAGTATTTGAACATGTACACCAAATCTGGGCGAAGTCGTTTCGGTAGACGTGGGTCAAAAATCTATTGCAAGTTTTGACACAAACAGACAGACAAAGTCAAGTTAAATAGAAGCATGTACAAAAACTTGGAATGGAATGGAATGGAGTATAGAGTTTAGGCCAAAGGCCAAGCGCTGGGACCTACGAGGTCATTCAGCACTGGAAAGGAAATTGAGTAGGTAGATTTAAAAAGTGTAACAGGAGGAAAGCCTCGCAGTTCCACTATGAAATACAGTACAGGCAGTTCCCGGTTATCAGCGGAAGAAACAGGATATGAATAGACGGACAATAAAAAGAATGGAAGGGGTTGCAGCTCGGGGCCGAAGGGACACTACAAATAACCTTTAGTAATGCCTAAAGTGCACCTCACATACGTACTACCCCCCTACAGGGCCAAAAAGACTTGGGAATGGAGACTTTCGTTTTGGTGTTAAATTTCTAGGGTCTAGGGAATTTACATGCATTTCAAACTTGAAATGACCTTGGAAAGTGTAGTCCCTCATTACAGTATGTAAAAAACAAGAAGGTTACCACAGAAAAATAAGGTGTGCATAACAAACCTCATACTGAGTTAATTTTATATATGACATAAAAAAACATGCCAAAAAAACAGGGCTACTCACTAAAACTGTCAAATCACAATTTTCTTTACTTTCTAACGAATCATCCCCATTAACTAACTTTCCAATTCTCATGTCTTCTATAGAGCCTTGGGTATGTATGTTTCCGCAGGCTTCCAGACAATTCAACTTCTTAAGAGGGTATGGTTGTGCACAATTTATTACCTTATCATACTTTATTACATACTTGCCAAGCAAGACAGCTTCATGTCAAGTCATTTATATCACAGAACATTTGCTGCTTTGAAGGTCACAATTTTTATATTTACACCCATCGAGCTTCGGAATAAGCGTTAACTAAATGAAATCCCTTTAATTATTAAGCTGTCAAACCATAACTGGAACAGTGAGGACATTAGATCATGGCTTTCATAATTCATTTCACTAAAAATAATAATGGCTATAAACATTATCTGTCATAATGCCTTTATAGAGAAGGGCAAGGTTAATTGTATGAAAAATTTTCTATTGAGTTGTTGCCAGATCCACTACCTTCCAGCATTTTTTTTATGTTGCTAATGGAAAAAAATGTTATTTTCATAATAAAAAAAATTTTTGAACATACTTACCTGGTAGTTATATATATAGCATAAGTCCCAGCGATCCACGTCACGGCAGAATTTCAAAACTCACGGCAATCGCCGATCGGTAGTCAGGTGAACCACCTGTGCGCCCTCTACCCAGGTACCTGGAACCATTCCAACTATTCCTCAGATCTTCCATGCCCCTAGTCTCTAGAGGGGAGGAGGGTGGGAATATAATTATATATAAATCAGGTAAGTATGTTCAAAAATTTATTTTATTATGAAAATAACATTTTTAAACATCTAACTTCCCTGGTAGTTATATATATAGCTGATTGACACCTTTGGTGGAGGGTCAGAGACAGCTAACATCGTTGGAATTATAATTAAAGTTGTAAATCAACTCTAGGTTCCTACCTGTTAAGGAAGCTGACTTCAATATTTCTCATTATGTCTGCATTCCTTAAGAGATCCAGCGATCCACCCAGGGGCTGAAAATCTCTAGGGCTGTCAACCGTGTATAACCTCTATGTGACTAGACCTCCTCTCAATACCCTTGTTCGGGCGCTACCAAGGAACTTTCATCCCAATGATTGTGGAAGACTAAGTTTCAATCTTCACAAACAACCATAAAATTTCAACCATTCCAAGGCAAGAACAAAAGGTATTGTTTTATGGAATTGGATTAAGGAAGCTGACTTCAATGAACTCGCCCTCATTATGTCTGCATTCCTTAAGAGATCCAGCGATCCACCCAGGGGGCTGAAAAATCTCTAGGGGCTGTCAACCGGTGTATAACCTCTATGTGACTAGACCTCCTCTCAATACCCTAGTTCCAGGCGCTCCGAGGAACTTTCAAACCAATGAATGCGGAAGACTGCGTCCAGTCTTCACAAACAACCATAAAAATTCTCCATCCCAAAGTAAGAAAAAGGGTATTGGTTTATGGGACTGTAGGGTATTACCCTCTCCCACTAGTAGAAGCTATAAACGGACCCAGCGTATAGCAGTCTTCGTGATAATGTTTGGACTTGTTTTAGACAGTGAGAGGTAAATACTGACTTGTTTCTCCAGAAGGTCATGTCCAAGATACTCTGCAGGGACCTGTTCTGTTTAAGTGCTACAGAGGTTGCAACTGCCCTGAACTCGTGCGTCTTTACTTTCAGAATCTTATGTCCAACTCGCTACCTTTCATATGAGCTTCTTTTTCAACTGCCTGATAAAATAAGACAGAGCATTCTTCGACACCTGTACAGAGAGCTTTTTGACTGAGCACCAAAGCCCTTCTGAATTCCTTCTTAAGTCCTTTGTCCTGTCCGGGTAGTGCCTTAGAGCCCTTACCTGGAATAGGACTTTCTCTCTCTTATCCCCTGTAATGTCCGTTAGATTCGGAATCTCGAACGTTCTGTGTCAGGGTTGTGATGAGTATTCATTTTTTGCAAGGAATCCTAGTTGCAGTGAGCAGATTGCCTTGTCTTGTCTAAAGTCCATATTCTCGCTGAGAGCATGTATCTCACTAACTCTTTTCGCTGTGGCCAAACTGAACAAGAAAAGAGTTTTCATGGTGAGGTCCTCTTAAAAATGTTCTCTGTAAGGGATCGAGCTTACTCCCCATGAGGAACCTCAGGACCACGTCTAGGTTCCATGCTGGTGAGTTCTGTACTCTCTCCTTAGCAGTTTCGAAGAATCTGAGTAGGTCCTGGAGATTCTTATTGTTTTATAGGTTCAAGTTTTTATGTCTAAAAACTGCTGCCATCATACTCCTATAGTCCTTAATGGTAGAGGTAGGAAAAAATTAAGCTTCCTCTTACGGTGTAGAAGGAAGTCCACAATTTGAGTTACAGAGGTACTGGAAGAGGACACATGGTTGCTCTTGTACCATCCTCTAAATATCTCCCACTTGGATTTGTATACCCTCATGGTGGATGACCTCCTTACTCTTTCTATAGCACCAACCGCCTCTTCGAAAAAAAAACCTGTAGCTCTTGTAAGTTTTTGATAGTCTGAAGGCAGTTACTTGTAGCGCTTGGGGTTTTGGTGATATCTTTCCAAGTGAGGTTGTTTGAATAGACCTACTCTCTGAGGTAGGCTCCTCGGGATGTCCACTATCCATTCCAGAACCTCTGTGAAACAATCTTTTATCGGCCAGTAAAGGGCCACAATGATCAATCTGGTACCCTCGTGTGAAACAAATTTTTTGCAGTACCCTGTGTATTATCTTGAAAGAGGGAAATGCATACACGTCCAAGTTGGACCAGTCCACCAGGAACGCGTCTATGTATATAGCCCCGGGATCTGGTACGGGAGAGCAGTAAGTTTCCAGCGTCTTCGTTTGCGTTGTGGCGAAGAGATCTATGCAAGGACGTCCCCAAAGTCGCCACATGCTACTGCACACGTCCTGATGTAGCATCCATTCTGTTGAGAGGACTTGATTTCCTGCTCAGAATGTTCGCCCTCACATTTTTTCTCCCCTTGGATAAAGCGGGTTACTAGTTTGACATTCTTCTCTTTTGCCCAGAGAAGAGGTTCTCTTGTTGTCTCGTATAGAGACCTGGAGTGAGTGCCCCTTTATTTGCTAATGTAGGCCAACGCTGCCGTGTTGTCGGTGTTGACCTGCACCTCTCTGTTCCCCACTGTGTTCGAACTCCCTGAGAGCTAGAAGGATTGCAGTTAGTTCCTTCTAACTGATGTTTAACTTCTCCTGCTCTCTGGTCCAGGAGCCCGAGACTTGTTATTTCCCTAGTGTTGCTCCCCATACTGAGTCCGACGCGTCGGATAACAACACTAGGTCTGGGTTCCTCTAATATAGAGAAGGGACCTCCTGGAGCTAGACGGGGTCGTTCCACCACTGTAAATACGGCCTTATTGGTTCCGAAATGGGGATGCACTTGGTCTCCAGTTCTATTTCCTTGTCCCAGTTCTGATTTAGATGAAACTGTAACGGGCATAGAATTAACCTCCCAAAGGAGACAAACCGTTCCAGCGAGGAAAGGGTCCCCAGCAGACTCATCCATTCCTTCGCCGAGCATGTCTGTCTATAAAGTCCTGAAATTTTCTTAAGGCTTGTCCCGTCCTTGCAATAGACGGAAAAGCCCGAAAATCCTGACTCTGAATCTTCATCCTAAGGTATAGAAACTTTTGGAATGGGATCAGCTGAGATTTCTATCTGTTTATCAGTAGACCTAATTCCTTCTATACCTAAATCGTGGTCTGAAGATCCTCCAGGCAGAGTGTGCGGGAAGGAGCTCTGAGGAGCCAGTCGTCTAAGTACAAGGAGATTCTGATGTTTCTCGAGTGAAGAAAAAACCTGCTATATTGGCAATCATCCTTGTGAAAATCTTTGTTAGACGCTTGATGCCAGTGCATCTTGCGTCCTGAGCTACCTCCACATCTTGGTTTCCAATATCTTGAAGCCTGACGTCCTGACGTCCAATGCCTTGACGCTTGACGTCTTGGGTTCATTGACGCTTGTCGTCATGGTGTTTCACTCCTAGATGCTTGACGCCACTGCATCCAGCGTCTAGAGTTTCATTCACTACGTTCTGCGTCTTAAACTTCTGGACGTCTAGAAGCTTTAGTTGGACGTCTATTATCCTTCTTCTCTTTGCCTGGTTGTCACGCTTGTACCAGGGAAGACAAAGTCTGCTGTATATTTTGTAGTAAAGCTATATGCGGGGCTTCCTGCTGTTGGGGACAGGTTGGGGAAGCCTCAACTACGGCAATTATTTCCTCCTCATCGTCAATAATGGATCGTGGAGAGGGTTCAGCAGACAAGTACCAATCCTAAGGAGGAAGAGGAGGATGTACAAAAGGCAGCACAGAGTCCGCCACGCTCTTGCAGCCTGGTATCCTGACTGAACAGGACTGTCTACATTTGTTCTTAGTAGGAGAGCTACCCTTGGGGCTGGAAGGAAGAGCTCCGGCTGCTCCAGTGGCTACAACCTGGAGTTTATGAAGTTTTATCATGACGTCCCTCAATATTGGGTAACTTGCTCTTGAGAGGTCTCGACTCCAGAGCCAGACGTCATCCCGTCTGTTTAGGCTGAAACAAAGAGACCGAAACTGGAAAAACCTTTCCCGTGGACGAACTTCAGAAAATTCTTGGAGTTCGGGTGCATGGAGATGTAAAAATACACATCCTGGAGGTCCAGTGAGGCCATCCAGTCATGCTGTCCGACAGCTGCTAGAACCGATTTTGTCGTTTCCATAGCAACCTTTGTTTATTGCACAGAAAAGTTGAGTGCAATCACGTCTAGCACCGGTCTCTAACCCCCAAGCATTTGGGGATCAGGAATAACCGAATGTAGAATCCTGGGGAATTCGGATCTTGAACTCTCTGTCTGGTCTCCTTTTGCAACATCATAGACATTTGTTGCTATAAAGCCTTTGCCTTTGTTCTGTTGTTGCATTTGGCAAAAAAGTCTAATTGTCTTGTTACTATAGGGGGCCTCCTCAGGCTGGACAGTCTGGCTCCTACCGCAGTCTGCAGGAGAAGAAAGGCAGGTCCTCTTTCTTCCCTGTGTAGAGCCTCTTCTCGTTGCCATTCATCTACCCGCCCTAGAGGAACCTCTATTGGAGGGCCGACCACGAAAGAGCTGAGATACCTGTATTAGGATCTTTGGTTGTTTTATGGCGGTTCGGTAGTTTGTTTATTTGGCTAATCCTCCCCTCCTCTTATTTTCACAGGAGTGTTTACGTCTGTGTTGGCGTGGCGCCAACCTTTAGTCAGGTTCGGGCAGCAGTAGCGAACAGGTTGTTCTCTTGGGAAGAGAACTTTGAGTACCAGCAGCAGTTCGACTTTGAAGACGTTTCTTGGGCAGCCGGTGTTTGGGCCCAGACTGGAGCAGCGCACCAACGAAGATGGTTGTTTGTTGGCCGCAGGTGGAGACCCTGTCCGCAGTTTTGGCTCGGTGCAGTGGCCCGTGTCCTTTGTATTTTGGCGAGACGGCAGCAGGACGCCGTGATATTACGCCTGTTGTCGTTAGTTGGTGGACTTCGCTGGAGATGGCTTTTTTTTGTATCGACTGCTGCTGGTACTTCTTTTTGATATAAAGTAATATTGCTTTATTTTTTGTGTTTCGTGGCCCGGACCTGGCTCATTTTGTTATGGCCTTTTTTGTTTAAGATTTTTATTAACTTTAATATTAATAAATCTATTTTTATAGCAAACTCCTGTATTTTTGTTAAGCTGTCGATTAGCCAGAGCAGCCCCAATAATATTTCCATCTAGATCCTGTGTTTTTCTTAAGGGCCGAAAAGTTCGGTTCGAACATTGGCGACCGTGTGACAGGATTGGCTCTGCTCTGGTTGTCGGAGTTTTCACCACATTGAGGAGGTTGGTTATTTTGAAAAAAAAAAAAAAAATTTTGTAATTTTTTTTTTTCTGTCGAGAGGGAAGGTATTAGGATCTTTGGTTGTTTTATGGGCGGTTCGGTAGTTTGTTTATTTGGCTAATCCTCCCCCTCCTCTTATTTTCACAGGAGTTACGCCTGTCTGTGGTCAGGTTCCAACCTTTAGTCAGGTTGTTCTCTGGGGAAGAGAACTTGAGGCAGCAGTCGACTTGAAGACGCTTGGGCAGCCGTTTGGCTGTTTTAATGTCCTCCCCTCCTGGCGCCAACCTTTAGTCAGGTTCGGGCAGCAGAAGCGAACAGGTTGTTCTCTTGGGGAAGAGAACTTTTGAGTACCAGCAGCAGTTCGACTTTGAAGACGTTTCTTGGGCAGGCGGTGTTTGGGCCCAGACTGGAGCAGCGCACCAACGAAGATGGTTGTTTGTTGGCCGCAGGTGGAGACCCTGTCCGCAGTTTTGGCTCGGGTGCAGTGGCCCGTGTCCTTTGTATTTGGCGAGACGGCAGCAGGATCGCCGTGATATTACGCCTGTTGTCGTTAGTTGGTGGACTTCGCTGGAGATGGCTTTTTTTTGTATCGACTGCTGCTGGTACTTCTTTTGATATAAAGTAATATTGCTTTATTTTTGTGTTTTGTAGCTCGGACCTGGCTCATTTTGTTATGGCCTTTTTTTGTTTAAGATTTTTATTAACTTTAATATTAATAAATCTATTTTTATAGCAAACTCCTGTATTTTTGTTATTCCTCCTCCTTTGTGTGTGCGAGCTGTCGATTAGCCAGAGCAGCCCCAATAATATTTCCATCTAGATCCTGTGTTTTTCTTAAGGGCCGAAAAGTTCGGTTCGTAACACCTGAAACACAGGAGCCTCAGCCTTACTCTTTTTAGCGATGAAAGTCGTTAGTAGGACTTTTCTTGCTATTTTAGATATTAAATCTTACGTGGTTTTCTGGGCCAAGGATGAAAAGGTCTCTTTACCAAATCTTGAGAGAAGAGGTGAGAGGAAAAAAGGGGTATAAATCAGTTCTGATTTTGATTGGACGTGACCCCATTAGCTAGGAAAGAGCAAAGATGGGCTCTTTTCTTCAGGATTCCCGCTGAGAAAGATGCAGTAGATTCGTTGGAACTATCTCAGAGTCCTTTATCCATACACGACATCAGATATATGAGTTCTTCGGCGTCAGTCGTGTTGAATAATTCCATCTTCCTTCCTGGGAAGGGGCAGGTATTTCGAGGCCGAACGATTCTCTAGTTTGATACTAAACGCTAGACCTTGAGCTAGTTTGGTTGGAGGGAAAACAAAGGTTGTCTTTCATTGTTTCTCCTTCGAAAGTATCCATTCTTCGTAAATGCTGCCCTCTTAGACGCCTTCACAAGAGTAAATTCTGAAGGCGGGGAACAAGGAGCAGTCAGGATAAATTTCTCTGGAAAAAATTTCCGAAAATAGCTTCATAAGTCTTTTCAAGTCTGATGAAAGCTGATGGTCTTTTATATTGTCTTCGTCGGAAAATCTCTACAATAGGATTCACAGGAGAATGCAGGATATTATCATTCTCTTCTTCCGATTTTCCAAGACGGAAGTAGCGGCGTCTTTCAAAATATCATCTTGACGCCTGGCGCCCTGGCGCCCAGTCTCTTGGCGCCTGGCGTGTTGGCGTCCATTTTCTTGAAGCTTAATGTCTTGGCGTCCAGCTTAATGACGCCTGGCGTCCTGGTGTCTAACTTCGACACTTGACGTCCTGGCGTCCAGCTTCACGCCTGACATCCTGGCGCCAGCTTCCGACGCTTGGCGCCCTGGCGTCCAGCTTCTCGACGCTCGACGCCCCGGCGCCCAGCCTCATGACGCCGCGCCCTGGAGTCCAGCTTCCGACACTTGACGTCCTGGCGTCCAGCTTCTCGACGCCCTGACGCCCTGGAGTCCAGCTCCTAGACGCCCAAGTCCTGGCGCCCAGCTTCCCGACGCAGCCCTGGCGCCCAGCCTCTCGACGCTGATGTCCTGGCGTCCAGTTTCTCGACGCCTGACGCCCTGGCGTCCAGCCGACGCCCGACGCCTGGCGTCCAGCTTCTCGACGCCGATGCCCTGGCGTCGAGCTTCCGATGCCTGACTTCCTCCTGGCGCCCTGGCGCCCAGACTTCTAACGTTCGTTGTCCCCGCCAAACCTAGAGGTTACTTGAGAACTGGCCGCCTGTGCGACATCGGTCAAAAGCTTCCTCCGGTTGACGTACAGCAACTGGTGGACGAAAAACACTTTAACCTCGCCTTTCCTATGGCGAGGTGAGCGCCCTGGGAAATGTCAACAGGTACGCTCGAGGGGACGACTGCTCGGTAGCTAAAGCCTCTTGCCTCCCTTCATCTGTCGACTTTCCTTCTCACAGGGGTTGGTGAGCCTGGAAGAGGTCTAGGACTAGGAGCACAACAGGACCGAGCGGTCGCACCCTCCACTGCACTTGCACTAACAACATATTAACACTTGTATTTCTTAGATCTCTTATTGTCGATCACATATTATCCCTGTCTTCTGAGAGGGATTTTACCTGTTGGGCCAGGGTCTGAATGGCAGCCAACAAATCATTAAGTGTTGGGTCCTTACCTGTTTCAGTAGGGGGTTCAGAGACTACCACTACGGGAGAAGGATCAATAGGATAGTTAGCAAGGGAAAAGAATTAACTATTCCCTGGTTATATCAAGAAGAGTGAGACACAGTACTCTTGGCTCTTCTGAGCCGGTCTTCCATTCCGTTCTTCAGACATACTGAGTGGGGATCCAAGGAGACTTTAGCAAGCCGCTTGCATCCCCACACACACATTTTCACACTCGATGAAGTCAGATATGTTATAAGAAAATAAGAAAATCCAAAAGTACTTCACCAAAATAAGTGAAAGCCAATTCCATTGATGTTACTTCACCAAAATGAGGAATACGAGTTCCAAATTCCATTGATGTTACCTGACACAGCTGCAGGGAAGATCTGAGAATAGTTGGAATGGTTCCAGGTACCTGGGTAGAGGGCGCACAGGTGGTTCACCGATCACCAGGGAGTTTTTTGAAATTCTGCCGTGACGTCAGGGACTTAAGCTATATATATAACTACCAGGGAAGTTAGATGTTTAAAAACTTATTCTCCTTATGTGATAATTTTTGTTTTATTATTTATTGGTTAGGAATGTTTCGGTTCTGATTTTTTTCTAGCTCCACTGGACATATTTCAATAGCGAAATTATGATAACCATTGTCAACTTTGCAAATTATCCAGGTAAGTTTTCCCTTAATACCAGCCCCACATGCATGAATGCCACGTTCAGTGCCAGTCTGAAATGCATAAATACTGAAGGGTATCTCAACAAAAGTATATTTTCTATAAGTTCTGGTATGTTTTCTTATAAAGGACTTTTAAGAGGCTTAAGAATGTTTTCTTATAAAGAACTTTTAAGAGGCTTAAGAACAAAGCAAAAAATTCCAGTATCAAGAACTCATATGAGTAAAAAAACTGCCAAAATCACCAGTATTCTGCGTTGATAAGCAATCCTTTTAATTAATGACCTAAAGCTAAATACAACACTGCAAGCTATTCTATAATTAGGAGCAATCATCAGGGGCAAAATCAATGTTGTAAATGGTAGGTTCGATGGAGTAAGCATACACCACTGGAATTAGTTTTGAGACATCTGTATAGCCTATCCGGGTATTTTCTGACCGACAGTAATTATGGGATAAAACTGAATTGTGTATTTTTCAACTACTTATCTGGTGGATTTGGCATTTTGGACAATTCTTGTCAGCGCAGTTCACTTGTTTTTAGTTTCCCCCAGCCTACAAGTGACAAATTTGTTGTAGGTATAAAAAGGTGCCCATGGATGCGTAACTGAGAGGTGTACACCAACAGTAACAATCAGGATAGGTGTAAAGGAGATGGCCACATGAAGATCCTTATCAATATAATTTTCTGACTGAATATAGAGAAATTTGAGAGTTTCCGAGATAACAGGAAATTTATAATTTTTTTTGTTTTATGTTCATCCCCTAGGGGCTGGTACTAAACAGTGCGAAAGCTCCACAGGGCACCATGCTTAGCACCAGCCCTTGGGGATATACGCAAAAACACAAAAGAACAGTTGACAAATTTCCCATTATCATGTATACTTTTCAAATCCTCACCTGTACCGTATTTTATGCAACTTATTCTATGTTCCTTGGTCAAGAAATTAATGGATAATATCTTAGTGTGGCCACCTCATTTACATTTACCATAATCAGAAATGCATAAAACACCTGACGGAGTGGATGCAGAGAAGGGAAATGGGTACAAATGCATAAAACATTTGACGGAGTGGATGCAGAAAAGAGAAATGGGTAGATGTGAGAAATCCAACCGTGAAAATGGTCCACACATTTTCCATGCCTAACCAGACTTTACCTTCCTAACCTGACTTAGGCTAAGGCGCCGTGTTCTGACCTGGCCAGGGGATTTTGCCTACCCCCTGGACCCCACAAGTAACACTGAATATCAGAAACAGATCTGGAGAAAATTGTTGATTGGCAAATTGATGGAAATTAACCAAGTAAATTACTTTTCAGGTGGTTTGGTGAATGTAAAGTAACTTTTATTCTAAAAAAGTTTTTGCTAGGGGATGCCTACCCCTTTCTCTCTACGCTGCATACTGGCCCATTTGACAAGCAATACCAAAGATGTTGGTAAATCTGAAGACTACTAATGCACCCCTCTGGTTCAGTAACTACCAGTTTACGTGCAAAGTGGGCCACTTGGGGATGAACGTCAGAAACTTGGGCAAAAGATGTATTATAAAGGCATTTCTGAGTAATAGCTCCACACAGACTGTATGGAACGGTTCCAAGAAAACGAAAGTCATTAGGGAGCCATATGTTCAAGAAGGGATTGGCTAAGGAAATCTATTATAAAAGGAACCACACTGACCTAACGTACCCTAACCTAGTGGGCCTTGTTACTCAGCCAGGATGGTGGACGCCCCCAGTAAAGGAAACCTATTTTTTTTTTTTTACCAAAAGTTCCCCTATAACATTGTGCATGCATGATAACATTCCAGGCTGGCCAGCATACAAAAACATAATCAGTTCTGGGTTAATTACAGGTTAATTACAGTCGACCAACAAAAAAATAACGGTAAATTCTCAAAAAGCAACCAAACTACTATTGGAAAAGTCGGTTTCAAAGGAAATACCCGACGTAGAGTTAACACATAGTTCTACCATTATAAATACACACAAAAGACATAAACATAAACAAAACCATAAACAAAAGGCTTTAAATATTCCAGTCGGCGACCGGCGGGAACCAGACCGCGGTAGTAGTCTTCAATTTTACAGCCTAGCCTATAATAGCCTGGTCTCTTGCTCCAAAGCTGCAAACTTGGGAAAACTACAATTTAAAATGCATTCTCCATTTAAAATAGTCACATAAACTAGTAGTAGTGGGCAACAAAGAGCATCTTTTTTTTTTTTACGGCTATACCTACGTTCAGAATTGCCGTTACATTTTCTGCCGATTTAAACTTGACAAGACGATGGTTTCAAGTTAATTTCTCAACACACAGGTGCACTCACTCATTAAATACAATAAAAGGTTGTCGGCACGATACATAATAAGATGTATAAACTTAAATTTTCACTTACATATCACTGGGTTGGAGTAAAAGATTTGGCGCGCACAGACCAGTATCAACAATCTCGTTGCCATGCTGAAATTGTTTTAGAATTGTTGTGACAATTCATGCTACAAATACGTCAATATTCTAATATTAAAAAATTTCTCTTTGATTGCCAAAACTAAATAACGAATCAAATTTACAAAAGGCTCGGTCTTACCTTCAAATAAATAAATAAATTATACATTTACTGGTATCTCGTACGTTTCAAATGTTGTTATTGAAAATCATAGATGTCTTATGGCTAATAGAGGCTTTTTTGTTTCAAAAATATAATTGAAAATACATCTTTACGACTTATACATTTTGAAATAAAAGTAGCTGACGCTTATACAGAGTATGTCACAAAAGGATGACGTTCATTATGTAAAATGTTAAAACTTACGATAATTTTCGTCGTTTTCAGAACCCAATTTCTAAATCTATCCTGTACCCGTGATTAATTAGTTGCCAGCACACACACTCACTTAAAAGAGAGCAGTTTCTACGTCTGGCATTCATTTATGTACACAAATTCTCTTACTCGTTTCAGTTTACTTTGAAAAAGTCTACCAATGGTCAAAGTAAACTATACTTCGACCATGGGTGTACTTTTACACTAAAGCACTTGGTACTTAGTTTTTCTTTTCCTCCTTTATAGCAAACCTACAATACGTACACACACACACACACACACATTATACACACACACACACACACACACACACACACACACACACACACACACATATATATATATATATATATATATATATATATATATATATATATATATATATATATATATATATATATATATATATATATATATATGTGTGTGTGTGTGTGTGTGTGTGTGTGTGTGTGTGTGTGTGTGTGTGTATGTATATATATACATATAATTGCGCGCAAAAGCTGGTGTCGATCAAAGTTAATGTGAAGTTGGGCACTCACAAAGCCATTTGCAGGTCGGAGACAGGGTCCAGCGGGTCGTTGGGACTACCATGGCCCGTCATGTCTTTCAATTTGGAGTGCACTGCAAGTAAGGTAGACACTTATCAAGGAGGCTATGCAATGTAAGAATGCTGTACCAAAAATGGAAGAACATGTATGATAGTGCATCGCTTAGAAATCAGCAATTTAGTTAACTTAAACTATATATTTCAGAAAATTACACAAATACGATACTCTCATGAAGCAAACCAGTTAGTCTGCGGGGTTGTCTTGTGGCTGTTTCGCTTATATGCATGTTTTATATTTCCTTTGTATCTGTGTTGCACTATAAGTTGGAAATATAAATAAACATGGCTCAGAAAATTTCCGATTCTTCTCATGGAATCCAGTGATGAGTGCTCAACCAACCAGGCTGTCAAAGAGAGCAGATCTGGTTGAGTACTTGTCACTGAATTCAGAGATAGTTACCGCAGGTGGCTTGAGGCCGTCGGGTGACTGTCACTCATCAATTATAATTCCCGTTCGGTATTATTTCCAAGGTAGAGCGAACTGGATATTCAATGAAATGTGTAGCTTAATTTATATATATATATATATATATATATATATATATATATATATATATATATATATATATATATAATTCTATTCGGGAACAAGAACACCAGTGATAAAATCTCATTATCAATGTTGTGGGCACACCCTGCCCCCATCACCAGGCTGAGAGACGAGAAAATATATATAGAATAATAAACAAACGTAATAAAATAAAACATCTAAAACAATCTTAACATTCATATATATAGATAAGTTAGATATTGTAGCGAAGGCGTGAGCAAGAGACTGCGCCTACAAACTTACTAATTTATTCAAGACAACAGACAGGTCAAGAGCCTGACATGAGGCGGACAAAACAGAGATTAACACACTGTCAACTATATTTGCTTGAGAATGGAAAATGGTACATAATTCTATATACAAGTTACAGACATAGTTCTGATAAATATAGCTGGAAAGCTGACATTGTATTGCTTCCAGTAGGAATGATACATTTGATGTGACATGATCATGGTACATAGTATACATTACAAGAGTGTATGCTGTCGGCTGTGTCTCTTAAACACGCATGTCCACCGTGCATGTTCAGAGAAACTCTCTGTGAGGAGTGGATTCTGGGCGATCTTCCCTTCTGCGTTGCCTGGTATTTAGCCCCAGCCTCAAAAGAGTACTACAGTTCTCAAAGAAAACGGACTATTAGTAAATGAAGACATATGCGAGGAGGCAAAAACGACGGTGGAATTTCTGGGAGTTAATGATTGCAAGTCTTCACAATTATGCTAACTGCTTGCTTTGGATGTACATGTTTACTTGTTTATTTTTCTTTAAGTGCGCCCTGTTACTGTAAATATTACGTGCTGTGATGATCTTGGTATTCATACATACTGTAGGCTATATATCTATATTTTACTGTGATTGTTTATTATTCTATATTTTCTCTTCTCTTAGCATGATGATGGGGACAGAGCATAACAGAAACGTTCATAATGAGAATAAAGACGATGTTATGGATTTTACCACTGGTGTTCTCGTTCCTGAACATAATTAAATTTCCAAAGGGAATAAGCACTGCTGCCATTTTGACCTCTCTCTCTCTCTCTCTCTCTCTCTTCTCTCTCTCTCTCTCTCTCTCTCTCTCTCTCTCTCTATATATATATATATATATATATATATATATATATATATATATATATATATATATATATATATATACATATATAAACATACAAATGCACACGCATACATATAATATAAATATATATATGCACATACACATATACACTGCTTTATATATATATATATATATATATATATATATATATATATATATATATATATATATATATATATATATATATATGAATGTCTTTTCCTGTAATACTACAGTGTAATATGAAAATAAGAAGGCCCATAAAACACTATTTAAATGTTGAAACCATATATTTGGCACTTGTTTCTGTGCCCTGTTCACTGGTAGAATATGGACAGGTGGAAAGTTACAATGGTATATATACAAAAACATGAAAGTGTGGCCTTGGGCCTCCGATGTTAAGGAGGTGGCGTTTCTTAGAAGGAGGAGATTGACCAAATTCCCTAGTGGTTTTTGGCCTCATTAGCTCCCGTTTGGCGATGGATCTGGCGGTCGCGTTTCTTGGGTCATCTTCCTCAAAAGGGGTCCGAGGATTAAGGTGTCAATGGCGTCCGATTTCCAATGTCCTCCTGACAGGTTCATATTGTTGGTTTGATTGATGATAGCAGATTCCAGCATCTTTCTTTTGTACGGACAGCTACTCTTGAAAACCAACTCCGCCCCACTCCAGTTAATGACATGCCTGTATTTCTAATATGTAGGAAAATTCCCGAACTCTCGAAGCGTAACGTACTGATCTTTTGTGCTCTGTTATTCTTTGCGAGGCGATCTACCTGTCTCCTACATAAATGTCATGACAATTTACTACACGGTATCTTGTAAACTCCAGCTTCTTCCCTTTTGTTATTTAAGTATACGTTAACGAGCGAACTCCCGATGGATTTGGGATAATGGAAAATGAAAGGTTATTAGAACTGAGTTGCTCAGTGGCCTTTTGGATGTTTCATCATTATGGAAGCTTTATTTTGTTGTTGAAATCTATTTGTCTGTTGTGAGTGGGACCTCTGTAGTATATTTTATTTTGCTTTATTAATAGCCCTCTCGATAATGTGTGGTGGATAGAGCAGTTGCGTTAGGTGTTGGCGGATCGTGTTAAATTCTTGATCAGGTACTCATTTGAACATATCCCTAAGTCCTCTGAGAATAGGTTGCACCCCTACCATGATTTTTACGGAGACGTCGTGGTAGCCAAGAAATGAATGTAGGAGACAGCGAAGGTGGGTTTTCTATATACTGTAAATGCATACCTGTTCTGTTTTCTTATGATCAGTACATCTAGGAACAGGAGTTTTCCGTCCTTTTCCCATTCTGTTTTAAATTTTATGGTCAGAACTAGCGAATTTAGCCTATTAAAAATTCCTTAAAGTCCCCAGCTATTGTCCCAGAAAGTAAAGATATCATCTACGTATCTAAGCCAGATCATATTATGGGGTTTGATAGACGACAAAAGTTCTGTTTCGAAATATTCCATGTACAAGTTTGCTAGAAGGGGTGATAGGGGACTTCCCATGCTACAGCCAAATTTTTGTTTGTAAAAATTGCCATTGAAAAGAAAACACGTTGTTAGTTACACAGAGGTTGATAAGTTTTAAAGTTTTATCTATGCCAACCATATGAAGACCATTTTCCTCTTGGCATAGATAAAACTTTAAAACTTATCAACCTCTGTGTAACTAACAACGTGTTTTCTTTCAATGGTATTTTTACAAACAAAAATTTGGCTGTAGCATGGAAGTCCCCTATCACCCCTTCTAGCAAACTTGTACATGAATATTTCGAAACAGAACTTTTGTCGTCTATCAAACCCCATAATATGATCTGGCTTAGATACGTAGATGATATCTTTACTTTCTGGGACAATAGCTGGGGGGACTTTAAGGAATTTTTTAATAGGCTAAATTCGCTAGTTCTGACCATAAAATTTAAAACAGAATGGGAAAAGGACGGAAAACTCCCGTTCCTAGATGTACTGATCATAAGAAAACAGAACAGGTATGCATTTACAGTATATAGAAAACCCACCTTCGCTGTCTCCTACATTCATTTCTTAAGCTACCACGACGTCTCCGTAAAAATCATGGTAGGTGCAACCTATTCTCAGAGGACTTAGGATATGTTCAAATGAGTACCTGGATCAAGAATTTAACACGATCCGCCAACACCAACGCAACTGCTCTATCCACCACACATTATCGAGAGGGCTATTAATAAAGCAAATAAAATATACTACAGAGGTCCCACTCACAACAGACAAATAGATTTCAACAACAAAATAAAGCTTCCATACGATGAAAAACATCCAAAAGGCCACCGAGCAACTCAGTTCTAATAACTTTCATTTTCCATTATCCCAAATCCATCGGGAGTTCGCTCGTTAACGTATACTTAAATAACAAAAGGGAAGAAGCCGAGTTTACAAGATACCGTGTAGTAATTGTCATGACATTTATGTAGGCGAGACAGGTAGATCGCTTCTCGCAAAGAATAACAGAGCACAAAAGATCAGTACGTTACGCTTCGAGAGTTCGGGAATTTTCCTACATATTAGAAATACAGGGCATGTCATTAACTGGGTGGGGCGGAGTTGGTTTTCAAGAGTAGCTGTCCGTACAAAAGAAAGATGCTGGAATCTGCTATCATCAATCAAACCAACAATATGAACCTGTCAGGAGGACATTGGAAATCGGACGCCATTGACACCTTAATCCTCGGACCCTTTTGAGGAAGATGACCCAAGAAACGCGACCGCCAGATCCATCGCCAAACGGGAGCTAATGAGGCCAAAAACCACTAGGGAATTTGGTCAATCTCCTCCTTCTTAAGAAACGCCACCTCCTTAACATCGGAGGCCCAAGGCCACACCTTCATGTTTTTGTATATATACCATTGTAACTTTCCACCTGTCCATATTCTACCAGTGAACAGGCACAGAAACAAGTGCCTGAAATATATGGTTTCAACGTTTAAATAGTGTTTTATGGGCCTTCTTATTTTCATATATATATATATATATATATATATATATATATATATATATATATATATATATATATATATATGTATATATATAAAGATGCACACACACTCACATATATGTGTATATATATAATACTAAAACACTGAAACGTTTGTTTGTTTGTTTGCTTGAATGCACACTTTGAGATTCGAAAGGCTGCAGCAGAAGGAGCTGAAGATAGCTGGATTCTTGAAGACTTCTTAAGGAAGCCGTGATAATCCAGTGGGTGTTTATCCAGGAGTTCTTTAGGAGATGAAGACGGCTTCACAGGATCCTGGAGTCGTGAAGAGTCTTTAAGAAGACGACTTCACAGGATCCTGGAGTCGTGAAGAGTCTTCCAGAAGACGACTTCGCAGGATCCTGGAGTCGTGAAGAGTCTTCAAGAAGACGACTTCACAGGATCCTGGATTCATGAAGACGTCTTCAAGAAGACGGCTTCGCAGGATCCTGGAGTCGTGGAGACGTCTTCAAGAAGACGACTTCACAGGATCCTGGAGTCGTGAAGGCGTCGTTTTCAAGAAGACGGCTTCCCGGGACCCTGGAGTCGTGAAGGCGTCTTCAAGAAGACGTTATAATCCAATGGGCGGTTCTCCAGGAATTCTTCAGGAGCTAAAGACGGCTTCCCATGATCCTTCCTGGTGAGATTCGAAGTCAGGCATGTCAGATTGAAGTGACCTTTCCTGACCCACAATGTACCTATATACCTCGATGCCTTAACGTGTCTTCATACAAGCACACACACATATATATGTATGTGTGAGTATGTGTGTATGAAGACATTCTTACTTTGCCGGTGGGATTCGAACTCAGGCACGTTAAGGCATCTAGATATAAAGGTATACTCTGGATCAGGAAAGATGACTCTCATCTGACATGCCTGAGTTCGAATCCCACTGGGAAGGATGTTGAGACACTGATATTATTATTATTATTATTATTATTATTATTATTATTATTATTAAAAATGCTCATAGTAGCATGAGTCCTGAAATGGAGAAACAAATCCACAGTTATGTATATGTACATATATTTAAAGATAAATCTGTAGAGAAAGCTTTCGGGAAACCGTTCAATTCCCATTTTCAATCTCAGACTGAAAAAGGGAATCGAACAGATTCCCAAAAGCTCTGTACAGATTTATCTTTCAATATATGTACATATACATAACTGTGGATTTGTTGTGGATTATTATTATATTATTATTATTATTATTATTATTATTATTATTATTATTATTATTATTATTATTATTATTATTATTATTATTATGAGGTTTCGCCCTTGCCAAGGGGCTCATCCGGCGGGTTTAACCTTCCAGTATTTTGAAAATACTGAAGACATTGCACCCGCGACATCCTACCCCACGCTTTTTTTTATTTTGTTTATTAATTTTTTTAAGAATGGCATTAACTGACAGAGGTTGCCATTGTTAAATTTATCTTTTACTTTTTTTTTTTTTTTTTTTACAAAGGTAGGTAGAAGACGATCTTTAACCTGCCCAGGTAGAAGGTAAAGTGACCTCACGCTTCGGCTGCACTGATTAACCTTGAGGGTGAAAGAAGTCTCACCAACTGCATAGGCTGCCCTGGGCGTGGGGCGGGATACTGTTGGGATAGCCTTTTACCCTTGTTGGGGGTTGGGGGGAGGCGCCTATCCATTTTCTATGCAGCTGGGGAAACATTTTGGACTTGCATTGGTTTCATGTATGTCCAAATGCATACACACACACAATATATATATATATATATATATATATATATATATATATATATATATATATATATATATATATATATATATATATATATATATATATATATATATATATATATAATATATATATATGTGTGTGTGTGTGTGTGTGTGTACGTCATTCAAGGATTCCTGAAAGCCCGTTATACACCTGGAATGGGAATCACAACCATGGAACGTGCAGTAAAACTAACAGGGGTCTAACTTCCCCGGCGGTAGAAGTTCACTTAGCTGATTAAGGCCACCTATAGGCGGAGGAGGACACACGACGGAATAAAACAAATGAATTTCCTTTTCCTTTACTGCTCTAACCTCGTGCGGTGCACTGTAGGCATTATTTAAGCCTCTTTGCAGCGTCCCTTCGGCCCCTAGCTGCAACCACTCTCATTTCTTTTGCTTTACCTCCGTTCATATTCTCTTTCTTCCATCTGACTATCCACCCTCTCTGACAATTGCTTCCTAATGCAACTGCGAGGTTTTGCTTCGTGTTACACCTGTCAAACCTTCTCACTGTCAATTCCCCTTCAGCGCTGAATGGCCTCATAAGTCCCAGCACTTGGCCTTTGGTCTAAGTTCTATACTCTGTTCTCCAATAAATAATTGAACGAAGAATTTCAGCTGGTCCGCTGGTATGGTGGTTAGTGTCGTGGAGTGCCACTCAGATGTCACGGGTTCGCGTCTCCCCCGGCGCGATGTAAATCACTGGCTCGGTATCTTGATCGGTTAATGCTGCAGTGTGGGGTCCGCACTGCTACCAAAATTCTGAGTTGTGACTGGCCTAACATTACTCTTGTTTGGCGACGGACAAAGCTTCCAATTGCGGACAGCATTCTTACACATGCCACAGTACTTAAGACGGCAATATGTATTTCCTATCATTTTCCACCTTAGCACGGAATGTCATTGATGTAAAGGTTATTTAGCTGTGATGGTGGCGATATGTATGTATCTCAAACACACACACACACACACACATATGTATATGTATATATATATATATATATATATATATATATATATATATATATATATATATATATATATATATATATATTTATATATATAATATAGTGTGTGTGTGTGTGTGTAAATTTTCTGGTAGTTAGTATCAGAAGCCTTCATGACATAAGCACGTAAGATTTTTACTTTTAATACTTGATTTCTCTATAGATTTACATTTCGTCCCTTTTCCGACACTTCCTGATATTTCCCTCGTTTATTTATTTAAAATCCCAAGCTCTGTCAGCCCGACGGCATATAGGTATATAGGTCTAGTTTAAGACTATGCCAACTCTTGACAAGTGAAGGAAATATCCATAGAATTTCAACCAAAAGTCGTTACGCTAACATTCAAAACCATTTGTTTGTTTTCAATCAGCCAAAGTTGGTCGAACATCGATTCGGCGTCGAGTTAAGGTTACTGCTCACAACAGTCGCCCCCTTTCCCGCCAAGATTGTCCCATTTGCTTTCCGGCCGTTCACCCTAACCAGATTCGCTGAGCAGCAGGACCAGTATGCAATAAATGTTTGCTGTCGAACTTCTCAGTTCCAGAGGTCCTTTATTCCTCACACCGTTGGACTGTGGAAGAGTCTCCCAGAGGACCCTGAGGATGTCGTGCAATTCGAACTTCGGAAGTTCCAAGCGAAGATGCAGTGTATCACCCTAATGCTATTCTACTTGCATTTGAATACATATTTATTTATTAATTCACTTTTTCTTTTTAATAAGTGAGATCTCATCTTTCTATATTTCACTTTACCTTCTCTTACTTCCTAATGAATGGCCATAATCTTTGGAAACTTGAATTTCAAGTCAATGGCCCGTTTGGTGGGCTTCTTCCATATGAATATATAGGGTTCGTCTTCTGAATAATAATAATAATAATAATAATAATAATAATAATAATAATAATAATAATAATAATAATAATAAAAATAATCTATTGTATTAATTTCCTTGGCTGCCTTTCCGTCTGTTTCTGTGTGTGGCTGCGTGTCTGTGTGTAACTCATCCCTCCCCCTTCCTCACCCTCTTCATGCAAAAGCCAACTCAGTCTAGATTAAGCTGGCCATAATATATCTCAGCTCCCACAAAGAGGGTTTGCGTTTGCAAGCTGACCACTCGAAGACCTACGTCACGCCTTGCAAGCTAACCAAATAAAAGGAGACTGTCCCCTTTCGTTTGCTTAGTGCTTCTGAAGACAGCATCCCACGCGGCTCAAGGTCGGCTCACGCACAACAAGGACCAACGTCCGGCCGTAGCTTGGAAGTGTGGCATTCGAAAGTTAGTCCAACTCTCCTTTTTCTTCCTTTCGAAGATCCTACGAAGTTTATCCGATTTAAATGAGTGACTCTCGATATTTGCTCCCAGTATATAAGAACAGAGGAAACGATGCCATATTAACATTTGTATTGAAACGAGGGATAATAACCTTTTATGGGAGGTATTTGCGAGCGCAAATTTTATTTTTTTTTTTCAAAGCTAAGCAATGTATGAAAATTACTTTATTATTGGAAGCACAATATACCGTTTCACTGTACATCATGTCCTTCATAAGGGTTCATTTTGTTCTATTTACACTTCACAACAATCTAAAAGTATTTTAAATTTTCGTGATTAATGTCTGCCGGCTTCAGAGATATTATTCTTCATTCTTTTAGCTGGATATTTTCGCTTTTTAATAGCACGTAGAAGTTTATTCTATGTCACGTTATTTGTTCTTAGAAATCTTTCGAATGGTCTTTCTCTCCAGCCGGCGTATGGCGCATTACTTGAGTAGCTTTCCCTCAAGGAATAAAAAGAAACCAGTTCATTGTTACTTCGGCTGAAAAACGTGGGGCCAAAACGTCCATCGGCTTACGGTCGATATAATCTTGTTTCCTTCAGACCCTCCTCGGTCTAGATAGGGCTCAGGTCATAAAAATGCATTTAATACGTTTGATGTGGCCTGTGTTTTTTATTATTATTATTATTATTATTATTATTATTATTATTATTATTATTATTATTATTATTATTATTATTCGGAAGATGAAACCTATTCATATGGAACAAGCCCACCACTGGCGCCATTGACTTGGAATTCAAGCTTCAAAAGAATATTATTATTATTATTATTATTATTATTATTATTATTATTATTATTATTATTCGGAAGATGAAACCTATTCGTATGTAACAAGCCCACCAAAGGGGCCACTGACTTGGAATTCGAGCTTCCAAAGAATATGGGTCCTATTTCATGGTCTGATTTCATACTGACATTATTAACATAGACAACTATTTTTTACCTGCTTCAGTCACTTTCTACCGCACGTGTACGGTTTAGAACCATTACTAAGTACACGAAAAATCTCAAGTGATACGTCCCCATAAAGCTTAATTTCCGATAAAAATATAAAATAACAGTACTGCTGAAAATCCCGTTTATTTACGAGAATACGAATCTTCCAATCAGTAAATAATAATAATAATAATAATAATAATAATAATAATAATAATAATAATAATAATAATAATAATAATAATAATAATAGAGTATCTCGAGATTGGCTCTAGACCTATTCTCATCAGCTCTGTCCCAAGCGGGAATCTTAGCCTGGTCCTTGGTTCACTGTCTTGATTCCTGTCTGTGATAATAATAATAATAATAATAATAATAATAATAATAATAATAATAATAATAATAGAGTATCTCGTGATTGGCTTTAGACCTATTCTAACCGGCTCTGTCCCAAGCGAGAATCTCAGCATGGCCCGGCCTTGGTCCACTGTCTTAATTCCTGTCTGTGATGGCGAGATTCGGAAGGTAAAAGTACTTTTAAAACTGGATTTTCATGTGGAAAAAAAAAGCGGAACGAATGTTGAAACGCAAGAGAGTTTCCTCTGGTTTTCAATTTCATCGGCTCTTACTCAACTTGTATCATCATCGGAAACCTTTTCCCTCCTGACAAAAAGAATGTATATCTCGCGTATTATCTTCGAACCGTCATTAGGCTGATTCACATTATACCATCATGTCACGTCACCGTCCCATCAGTACGTGTCTTGTATTTACACTATCCATCACGATCCCGTTCAGTTCGTGGCCAACCTCAGCGACTCAGATTTAGCTTTAAGAAACTTGCATAAGCACCGTCACGTCACGTCACCTCACGTCAAGATATTCTTTCCAAGAAAACGTGTCGTGATGTGACGGTGGATGCCGTGTGCTTGATGGTGACGTGACGTGATGGTGTGAACAAGTCCATTTGATTATATGTAAGATATTCTCACGTACAGTACTTTGACGTGACGTGATGTGTCGGTGACGTGATGGTGTGAACAAGTCCATTTGATTATATGTAAGATATTCTCACGTACAGTACTTTGACGTGACGTGATGTGTCGGTGACGTGATGTTGCAATGTGAATCAGTCTGTTAATGTTAACTGCAGCATGCAAAACCTCACTAGAAACAAACTGTTAAGAGAAAATAAAGAATGATCATACAATAAAGGAAGCTAATTAAAACCGAGGAAATTCAAATTCAAATTCAAAAAAGTTTATTGACATACATCAAATGGAGTGTAGCAACATGCTGCTATACCCACCAACGAAATTCAAAATAGATTCCAGGCAAAAAATGTAGCAAAAGCAAATACCAAAATACAATAAGCAAATGTCATACAAATAAAAAAAAATACAATAAGCAAGTGTCATACATAAAATTAAACGTTATAATAAAGAAAATTTATTTTAAAAAGTTAAGCAAAATTTTATACTGAAACAAAGGCAAATGACTCACAATTACTTTTTCCAAAATAAATTAGGAGATTTCTTAATTCTGAAACAATTTATTGACACATCAATTGGGATGCATTAACCTGCTAATGCATCCCTAACAAAAGTATTATTACTATGCTCTTCTTATCTATTCCAGTAAAACCTTGGAAACTTGTTAACAATTCTTTTTGTGAAACTATTATTCAAAATAAAACAAACTTGCTCAGTAACATTATTAATAGAAACATTTCTAAACTCCTTAAATTTATCACATTCTAACATATAATGATGCAAAGTATGTGAGTATGTTTCACCACACAATCTACAGGGTATACCATCACCATCAATATATTGCCAACAATAATTATACCCCAACCTCATCCTCATTACAAAAGTATCAATTTTCGAAAGGACCTTGCCGTATGCAACATTAGTATTTTCATTAACAAACAAATAATGCCTCATACTGACGCTGCCTTCTTCCAAAATCTTTATAGCCTTCTCTGTTCCCCAAACCTCTCGTTTTATTCTCATTCCTCTTTTTATTCTATTAAGGCTCATAGAGTTTTCTATGTCAATGTGAGGCTTTCTGTATGGCCTCCTTGGCATTAGATTGTCAGCAACTTCATTTAATGAAATACCAATATGTGATGGAACCCAAATGAACTTGATAATTATTCCTTTCTCCTGTAACCGACAAACCAAACCTTTACAGAGAGCAAGCACTCACAACTAGTAGGTGTTTTACTATTTAAGGCTAGCAAAGCACTCTGGGAATCAACAAATACAAACATATCCTTCATTTTATTAACAACCATTTTGAGTCCCTCATGTATAGCATGTAACTCTGCTACCGTAGATGATGTTTCATCTTCAATCCTCTTAGACATCATTTCATCCACACTAACATCATTTTCATAATATTCACGAACAACCACACCACAGCCAGCTTTGTTCCCATTTACAGAGCCATCACAGTATATATGAATGGTATTACACTTAGGTAACGTATTCAGTTTACTAAGAAAGTACTGTCTTAACGCTGAAGCAATGGATATGGAATTGGGTACGCCACAGGGGGAGTTTTAAGTCCAACTCTGTTTAATGTGTTAATGGATCGTATTGCAAAGCATTCCTTTCCTAGTGGTACAGAAGTTGTAATATATGCTGATGACATTATGATTCAGTGCACAAATGAGTTTGTTTTGAAATAGTCTTTAGCTGATCTACATAATTTATGCATACACATGGGATTAGTTATTTATGAGAATAAAAGTAAAATTCAATCACGTTCTCCAATTGAAAATGAGATATCTTTAAATGGGAGGGAGCTGGAAATGGTAGGAACTTATAAATATCTTGGTATGTATATTGGTTTTCACAAAAGTATGGATGAGGTCAATTATGTTAGAAATATTTGCCTGGCAAGGTTAAGACCTTTGCAGGTACTGGCTAACCGAGGTAATGGTGCCGGTATACCTGTATTGCGAATGATGTACATAAGCACAGTTCGTTCAGTTATTGATTATGCAGCCCCAGTGTTAATGTGTTATCCGGAGAGAGAATTAAAGAAGTTAGAAATAATACAAAATCAAGCAATGCGCATAATACTAGGTTGTACCATGAGTACGCGCACAGAGATCATGAGAATGGAGCTGAATCTTCCAAGTATCTCTGAAAGAGTTCAAGAAATAGTCTGTGCAGCAGTTGTCCGCAGCATAAGGAGGGGGGAGGAGATTTGAAAAAAGGCTATTGATATGATGTCAGGTAACTGTAGAATCTTGAATAAACCTAATAGTTGTTTGAGAAATCTATATAGAATAGTGTTAAAATATGACGTTGTTAAATACTGTGTTCAATTGGAAAGAGTAATATGCCCGAAGCCATAGTTGTGTTGTAGGTTAAACATATCTGTAAGTAAGTTGGACTTTAAAAAGAGTGAGTGTAATATATTATATGCGTTAAAACCGAGGAAAGAGAAGTCGAATGAAATAAAAACGCTTCTTTACACTTCCAGGGTCCTCTCTTAGTTGCTCTAGACTACGCCGAGGATGGAACATCGAAAACACGCACAGAATAAGATGGGTAGGTAATCCGCCATTTACATGTTGAATGAACATCACCGTATGGATATACATTAAATTATGGCTGCACGCGTATGTATGTATACTTGTTGAGAAAGACATTGTCTAGCTCATTTCAATGTTCTCTCTCTCTCTCTCTCTTGTAAGCTAGACTCACGACCTTTTCTTTCATAACTGATATCTTAAATCTTCCCAAGTAAAACTATTTTCTTCTTGGGAAATTAGATGGAGCTACTATCACTGCTTAATAAAAAAAAAAACACAAAATGGGTGGAGATTTAAGCTGATAAATGGAGGTAATCTATGGGAGGTCGAAAAGAAGATAAAATGATAAAAACATGAGCAGCTGCTAATGCTTATGAGGATGAAGTGGAGGTTTCAGTTCTTGGTGATTTTGGCTGTGTCTCTTGACAAACAACCCCATTAGTAAGCTCCTTTTTTTATCCAGTCCTACGCGCCCGTCAGCCCTTCTCTGTGACTCACGTTCCTAAAACCCATGTGCTGAATCATGCGCAAAGTCGTTAGTAGGCCTAGTCCAGCGCCTCAACTTTTTAAAACCCTGGTTCTTGAGTCCCAAGCGTTCGCTCCACAAACACAGTTGCGGGCCCACTACACTATTCGCGTGAGGTGCAGCACTAATTTAACTCGATAGTTTTACTTTATACCCTTTCTCTTTCATACTGTTTATTACCTCATTTGGTCTTGGGGATTGGGAAGGGGTTTGTAAAGGTAAAGATGGGAGGGGGTTGGTGTAGGTGAAGGAAGCGTGGTCGGGAGGAGAGAGTCCATGGCGGTTGTGGTAGAGATAGGTTGTGGTTAATGGGACCTCCCAGCCTGTTTTTTCATAGGTTGTTCTCTTAAGGTTGTAAGTTTGTTTTGGAATTGGTGCCCCGTACCGAAGTCTAATAAGGTGAGCTTTTGGTTATGCATTTTTCTGTTATTTTGAACAACATTATTTTAACTGAATTCCCTAGTTTCTCTTACAATTTAAAACGTCTTTAGCTTACTTTATTTAATAGTACATCAAACTGTTTATTTTTATTACCCTTTTCAGCAACAAGAACCCCAAAAAGCTAAGAGAGGTTTCTAAACTAATTATTACCAAATATTGTCAATAAATTTCTACTTTACCTTTAAGCCAACCCCCACCGCCGTTTCATTTTTTTTTTTTTTATCTGGGCAGTACCATGTTACTAGCTTTGACAACCAGCGCTTCCCAGGTTAAGAAAATTCTTAATTTTCAGGGCTAGCCTTATATATTCCCCCAAATTTGTTAGGGGGTTTCACAGTCTCTAAAGTACTGCCATATTCTTTTGTTTTTTATTTCTTTTGTAGAGTTTTACAACCGCATAAATGTAAATCTGACATTTCTCTCCGAACTCTTCTTCTTCTTCTTACATGTCTCCCTGATTCCCGCCAATTTTCACCGATTCTCACAATCTGAAGTCTGAGCGACCATTTTAACTTGACAAGTCGTCCCCCAATTCCTCTTAATTTGCGTCAGTCTGTGAGACAAGTATGAAAGATGAAGATTTACAAGTTGGCGGGTTTCATTTCCACATTTCTGAGATTTGAAGTCAAGTTTGGTTCACTTATCACCGTTTTTCAAATTTCTCATCTTTCTCTTTTCCTACAAGTTCATTTCACTTTGGTCAATTTCTAACTTTTCTACTTGGAAGAAGATAATTATTCATGGAGCGTAAACATGTTTCTTCGTTCATTTTTTCCTAAGTTTCAGCTGTTTATAATTTTGTTTCTGTTTCCAGTAAATCACTTAATTTTTCCTCTATGTCGTCATTTATACCTATAGACTGTTTCTCTTAACCGCTTCTTTATTTGGTATATTTCTTCCTCATCTTTTTCCAAAGCACGAGGAATACCCTGCCCTCTTTTTCTTCCTCGAGATATGACCTTCAAAACTTTAATAATTACATCCTCCATATTTTGACTTTTCCTCGCTGATTTTCCCCAAAGGATTTCCTGCAACATTTTTACTAACAATTCTTCATTCTTCGTGTAGATGGAAACTTGCTGCTTGACCCATCTCTCTCTCTCTCTCTCTCTCTCTCTCTCTCTCTCTCTCTCTTCTCTTCCTTTCTCTCTCACCCTCTCTCTTCTCGTCGCAGGCCCGGCAGACGATGACGTACAAGAGTGGATCAACGATGTTTCTCGCGATCTGTGGTCGCACGCAACCTTTCCCTACAGCGCCTCACCAACTTCATATGTAAACACAACGGCTGCTCATCCAGGAGGTAATTTTCAATTGCCCGACGATTCGTGTTTCTCCCGGTGACGAATGTTTACCCCCTGAAAATGTACTCTCACGACACTGTCTCCTAGCAGACGGAAAAAGAAATGGAACGGCCAGTATAGAACAGTTATTGAAATGACCAGATGTTGGAATTGACAGTTCATACCCATTTGAGTTTCTTTTTTAATTATCTTTTTATATATATATATATATATATATATATATATATATATATATATATATATATATATATATATAGTGTGCTCTCATTGTAGGGTGTGTACATGCCAGGGACAAGCAGGGAGTATTTTACCAACGCTGATCATCCATGGATTCCAGAATATCACCACGATCAGTATGCCGAAGACATTGGGACATCATTAGGTAAGATCCGAGTCAATTTCGAGAGTCACTTTGGTGGAAACTCCTCTTCTTCAACATGACTACCAAAGGAATGCTGGCCTAACCTTACAGTCCTTGACCCCCACACTTAGCTTTGGGGTAAATCACAAGTCAAAATATACCTTGGATAAGGGAATCTCCTCCCGCAGTTCTGAAATGACTATCTGCACAGTAACAGGCCTACATGACTTTACAACCAAAATCATCATCTGGTTCTATCAGTTACTAGAATCTAAGAACGATGGCTTTAATGGTGACAAATACAATATTGAAAGAGGCCCCTCCAACTGCACTAGTCCGACACAAGGTAACACTTTTTGGTAACAATTCCATCCTACAAAAGCGACAGAGAATTTACAAAACTGTACTGCTCTATGAATGTGGGAGAATTCAGAAGTCGAAAACGATTTGATTATTGCATTCAGGATTCTGTAAACAAATGGCAACTTCAACTAATTCAAGTTTCCACGTCTCCATAGTGATTATTTTCTATTGTTTATTTAGACTTTTCTCCCACCCTTGTGACTTTTCCTTACTCAGTTAACAATTTTTCTCTTTCTCTCCATCTCTATAGCTTTCTCGCGTGTCCTTATACTTTTTCTTCTTCCTATTTACTTAAGTTAAGTATACCTTAGTTTAACCAGACCACTGAGCTGATTACCAGCTCTCCTAGGGCTGGCCCGAAGGATTAGACTTATTTTACGTGGCTAAGAACTAATTGGTTAGTTAATCCCTCACTACCACTTATCACTCCATTTCCACTGATACTGAATACCAGTCAATTCTGTCCCACAGAAACCCAGCCCTTGTCTGAAGACGAAATAAACACCGATTTAGCCGACCAAAATGAGCTGCCGCCCGAGATGTCTCTGTGCCAGTCCTTCAGCCGAGCTGCCATTACGGAAGGTATACGTCAGAATGTTTACTATCCGATAATAACGTTTGCGATCAAATAATTCAATCCTGTGCAAGGCAGAATCATGCAAGATTGTTTCGTGAGTTTGGTTTGAGTTCATTTCTTACTAGACAGGCTCTGTTTCCTGCTAATTAATCGTTTACGTTCTGTTCACAGAGCTTTCGTCGCTGGGTATGGGAGCCTTGGGAGGCACATCAAGCCACGAAGGTAAAAAAAAAATCACTAACTGGTACTTATTCTGTATCATTGACAATAATTCTATTTCAAATTTTGTTTTTTTTATTTCTTTTGTAATATTGTTCTATCACTGGGGAATAAAACAAGATGTCAGGAAAATCAACAAGTCACATTAAAAAGAAATGGGTTAGAGATTCTGCAAAATTTTTTTTAATGTATTAGCAAGTGGTAAAGACGTATGAAACAAGTATCATGTACACAGCATGACGGGACAAATGACGTGTACAAAAGGATATGAAAAAAAATTATATACCTTGTTGATAAACTGGAATTAAGTACAAAATCATTTCAATACATTCCAACGTCGCTAAAAAATTTTTCCAGAAAAACTAAATCAGTAAGATAGGTCCCTAACCATTTCGCCCCGCAGCGGGATGGGGCCATCAGTGCACTTCATGGGTGCACTGTAGGCATTACTAAGGGTTCTTTGCAGCTTCCCTTCAGCCCCTAGCTGCTTCAAACCCTTTCATCCCATCTTGCTATTCAACCTCTCCTAACAATTATTTCATAGTGCAACTGCGAGGTTTTCCTCCAGTTACACCTTTCAAGCCTACTTACTCTCAATTTCCTCTCCAGCGTTGAATGACCTCATAGGTCCCAGTGCTTGGCCTCTGGCCTAAACTCTATATTCCATTCCTTCTTCTGTTTCCAGGCGCAAAAGCGACAAGAGGAAAGAAGAAGAACACCGACCAAGCCAAAGGAAGGCACCGCCGGAAGAGTCAGCTTCTTCAGGCAGACGCAGTGGACAGCAAAACTTCTGTGGCTCTGCGTAAGAGATTTCACCAGTTTTTGCGATCTCTCCTGTGCAATAAAGACTGCATACGAAATGTGCAGAGATTCCAATTCATTCTTGAAATGTTGGACCTTTAAACAGCAATGTACAGTAGATAGCCAAATAACTGTTATGATACTACAGTGAACTATTCTTAAAGTCTGTACTTTTAAATTCGCGTGTCCAACGTATATTGCCAAATCATTCTTAGAGTGTTTAGATTCCCTTCTTTGCCGAGGATTTTTATTCCATATTTTTTTATCAACTTCCTAGTAGAATAATTGAAACAAAATCTGAACGGTCTTGTTAGGAAAATTACTAGCATTTGTTATATTTGAATTGTAAATGTACAAAAAGTACACAAATGCGCACAAGCACACACATTCACATACACACACACCCATATACATATAATGTACATATAATGGAAAAGAGTATACAGTACATCAAGATGGTCATCTCTGCAAGTTGCCTGAGCCCCCGCCCTTCTCCGCGCTAGTTGCAACCCACCACAGTCAACCAAACTACCGCGCAACTAATTCAATGTTTTGATGAACTGAACGGAACTAATTCGCCGCTTAGATGAACAGAGGCACGGTGGAACTGAACGGAACGTGCTTGCGGAAAGGTTCGTTCCCTCCAGACAATTTTGGGAAACGAACCGCGGGGGACTGTCTGGCGCAGTGAACGTACGCTATAAGTCTACAAATACACTCACACGCAAACACACACATATAATTTGTACGTATATAATCATATTTCTTTTAGACATAACCGATGTTATATACTTTTTCCCCCTTAAGAAACAGAGACGGGGTCACATCTCGAAAACCCGGCCGGGGCCGCCGGGTATCCGGAGCCAGAGTTATTCCCATCGCTAGAAGTACTACACGCCTTGCCCTTTACTACCGGGATGAATCCCCTGCGTCCCGTGCACGCTCCGGGAAGCAGAAACAGTAAGTAACAGACAAGTAACGGATACGCAACGAAAAGAATGGATTACCTTCAAACTAAACCTCCTTTTTAGGGAAAAAGAACGACACTGAAGCCTTATTTCGGCGGTAAAAAAAAATAGTAACGGAAAAAATACATTACCTAATAGTCTGTTTAGAAATGGCTCGGTTTTGGGAAAGAAACAAAATAATGAAGAAGTTCCGGGAAAAGACACAGTAAGTGCTGGCACTATTTTTGGAACATGGACAGTAATGACAAACAAGTAATGAGGTTGCTTTGGGGTTAAAGACACAGAGCAATTAAAAGAAACAGCAAGAACCTTTTTTTAGGCCGAAGCAGCACTAATTATGGACTGATTTAGAAAAGAAACATCAAATGAATAACAACTTCGTTTGAGAAATGACCAGTACAGACAACGGGTTTTGAAGGAAAAACAACAGTCCGTGACTTCGAATTTTATATATATATATATATATATATATATATATATATATATATATATATATATATATATATATATATATATATATATATATATATATATATATATATATATATATATATATATCCGGGGTCTAAGCGATGTCAGGCAGGGCAGCCGATCGAGACCACAGGTCTGCCCCAAAGCCAAATCAAAAAGTCCTTCAAAAAGAAGGCATCGTGCTTACCCCCATACAAAAATGGGAATAAAGCACGTTAAAGAAGAAGAAGAAGAAGATATATATATATATATATATACTAACTTTGATAATGCCTTCCTTATAAGACAAAAGTTACCAGTATCGGCCTAGTCCCAGGGAAAGCAAAAAAATAGAAATGTCCTGAGTCAGAGAAAAATTTTTCAGTAGGTTACGGGTTTGCTACGGGGGAAAAAATGAGAGTTCAGATGTGTAGATTCAAAGCGTTTGAAGAACACGCCTCTTGAAGAGGTTTTGGGAGAAATAATCATTTCCCGTACAAGGTATTGGTAATCACTGTCAAGAAAATGCCCCTTCCCATTCCTCCTTTCAACGCGCATTGGTCCGAACGATGCTTTCATAAAGCGTTGGATTGTGTCCTGCAAAAGGCATGTCTAGAGTAGGTAAAAAAAAATCACCGTTGCATATACAGTAATCACGTTGAAATGCCCTTTAGAAAACTTTGACTGTATACTTCTGTTCTTATCCCGACAGCAATATACAAATTCATGTGGAGCATCTATGAAAAAAAGGGGGCGGGGGGGGGAGGAATCAAGAGAAAATAACTATAATGCAATAACTGCATTTATGCTGTAAATAACTGACCGGGGAAACAAACGAACATAAACAAAAATATCAGCTATAGTTCCTGGTTCCTAATAAGCGCTCACTCAACAAACACAGTTGCGGGCACACTGCAATGCTCGTGTTGGGTGCAGAGCCACTTTGCTTTAAACAGTTTTGCTTTATAGCTTTTCTCTTTCATACTTTTATTACATATTACAACTGCCACTGAATTCCCTTGTTATTTACAATTTTAATCGTCTTGAACATTACCCTTTTCTACAACAAGAAACCCTAAAAATGCTACCAAACTAATTTTGACATTTTCTCCTACAGTTCGAGGGCCCTTCTTCTGGGAATTCATCCTGCGACTGCTAGCCGACACGAATAGCAACCCATCGCTGATATTCATGGAAGACGCGTCCCAGATGATTGTACGCTTGAAGGACCACTACAAAATCACCAAATTATGGGGGCTGAGGCAGGGAAATGATAATCTGAGTTACCCCCACTTCTCTCGTTCTCTCAGGTGAGGTGGAATCGTAGAAACTGAAAAGTTCCGTCGTGGAAATGTATGAGATAATCCCACGCCAGCCGGGCAGCTTTCAGTGTGAACGTCTGCACCCGATAGCGTTGAATATAAAAGATGTTGTTCATATATTTTTGCGTCTTGCTTTTCGAGAAAACACGTTACAGATCGGCCTAAAGAAAAGATATAAGCTAAACTATTTCATTTCTTATGACGAGAATTCCATACAATGAAGACGAACGATTTAACACTGAATCTCTCTCTCTCTGGTTCACACCAGGCATCTAATCAACTAATACACACATCACTTAGGAATGAATGTATGAAATTTTGGCCATACGACAACAACAAATGTGAAAGAAGCCACTCTTGAGATTTCTCTCCGAGTGTTATAGTTAACGTATTTCCTGGACACCAGGAAATACGTGTGAATGGAAATCAAACTTATTTTCTGGATGGTGGCAGATGAACTCACACACACACACACACACACACGCGCGCTTTCCACCTCTACGCGGAAGCTAGTTTTAATTTCTCATGAATTTCTCTTACAATTCGCTTCGGCAGGTACTGGTATGGTAAATACTTCACTCCTTTCATCGAGAAGAAGCTCATGTTCAAACTAACGGCCAGCAGCATTGAATACCTCCAGGAACTGTATAACGAGTCTATTCAAACGTAACTCTCCCGTGAAGAAGAAACGTTCTCTTCTCCAAATGCACGTATAAGACGGTTATGAACAATTTCTTGAAAGGCGGGTGTTCAAGATCGATGTAATTCTAGTTTTCTAAAAAAAAAAAAAAAAATAAACATGTATGCAAAATGCAATAAAACGTTTTCAACCAATTTCATCGAATTTTTGTGCTCCCAAAATCCTATTTCCAGCTAGATGGATATACGGTACATCTTACAAGTGTAATGTCGGAATGAGTCTCCTGTCGTGTTTTGCGTAATTATATTCTGCTGAACCATTTTCCCCTCTGGTTATCAATCAGCACTAGATATTAATCGTAAAAGACTAGCCTAAGTTTCCATAAGGTAGCGAAGGATTTGGAGTGAGGAAAATCGTCCCCGCACTCTGCTATCGTATTAGCTAGACCAATATCGTGTCGCTAATCAAGAGTGTAAAAACATGGGCTCCATTACCCTTCTGGCTCACAAGAGGAGATAGACCAGGGCTCTTTAAATCACTATCAGCCGTCTATGGCTAAAATAAAATAAAAAAAAATGGAGACAGGGAGCTGGGTGGTTGAACAGAAAGATAGAGGAGCCAGAAAATAAATTAGATGAATAGAATAGAATATAGGATTTAGGCCGAAGGCCAAGGGCTGGGACCTATGAAGTCATTCAGCGCTAAAAGGGAAATTGACACAAAGGAGGTTTGAAAGGTGTAACGGGAGGAAAATCGCGCAGTTGCTCTATGAAATAACTGTTGGAGAAGGTGGAAAGTCAGATGGAAGAAAGAGAATGTGAACGGAGGTACAGTAAAAGGAATGAAAGAGGTTGCGGGCTCGGGACCGAAGACCCTTAAGTAATGTCTACAGTGCACCGACTGAGGTGCACTGACGGCACTATACCCCCTATAAGGAGTTAAATTAGGAGTACAAGGATATGACTGTTAGACTGGCTATGTGGACAACATGCAAAAAAAAAAAAAAAAAAAAAAAGAGAAGAAGATTGGAGGCAAAGTAAAAGACAAAACGGTAAAAGCTAGGTTTCTCTCTCTCTCTCTCTCTGCACCATGTTTAGAAGATTTGCGTTCTTCCAATTTTGTGTCTCGTAGTCATACCAGGAAAGAAGCTCAAAAATACAATGACGCAGCCTTTCAAGCAATTACCCCCAATTGGTGCATTACTCATTATTTATCTCTCTCTCATGCTTAAGTGAGTTGCTGAGATGAGAAAGATCCCATGCCGGCATGAGGCCCACTTGATTTCATTAGTCTCTCCTCTCTCTCTAAGATATACATACATACATATATATATATATATATATATATATATATATATATATATATATATACATACATACATATATAGATACATATATATATATATATCCTATATACATATATATTTATTTATAATCTCTCTCATTATATATGTGTGTGTCTACCGGTTTAGTGGTAAAGACACTCATTCACTTGTGAGAGGGTCAGGCTTCTGATCCTGAGTGAGGACAGTGCAATGTTGGCCTGCCGAATTATCCAGCAGCACATATTTTAATCGTTGGCATAAGCAATGACTGGCATTTGAGAATTAGCTGACCTAGATGACCATATCCACTGCGGAGGAGGACGCGGTGTTAGGAACTTCATACCAAAACGATAGCTTTATTTTTGGCTTCAGTTTCGTTAGACACCATATAGCTGATAGCACCCCGAGTTGTATTGCCAGTGTACAATAAGACAAGCGCATATCTTCTACATTCCTTGACCCTCATCTCGTCGACATACGCGTCTAGAACCTTCTAAGTAACACATGCCGATCTAATCTACTTATATCTACGTACACAAACACAATCACAGACATCGTCAACTGCGAGAGATTAATCTCACCTCCAGATAAAATGAAAAGCAATTTCTTTTTATTGCGTGTGGTGCTGAGGATATTATCATGAATAACAAAGTACTAGTAGTCTCATGCCCCTTACAAATGAAGGATGACACTTTCTGGAGAAACCTCACAGCCACTTCTGTCGCAGGCGTCACTTACATAACCGTAGAAATACAGTAGCCACTGTGTAACAAACTTAGTTGACATTTTCAGCAGAATGGTTAGGTGGGTTAGGTTAAGTTGGTTAGTTTAGGTTAGGTATGGAAACATGTACTGTATGTATACATGTAGGTTTTCAACGCTCTTTCATAATTTTTTTTTTTAAAGGAACATTCAATCTGACCAAAACTAAATCCACCGTCACTTAATTGGAACTGAAATTAGAATATAGAATGTAGGCCAAAGGCCAAGTAGAAAGAGAAAATGAACAGAGGTTCAGTTATTGAGAAAGGTTGCAGCTAGGGGCCGAAGGAACGCTGCAAAGACCTTTAAGTTGGCGGCACTTCCCCCTACAGGGCTGAACCGACTTTCGCGCGAAAACCAGGATTCCTGTTCCTTCAACCTGCGTTCAGGAAGCCTTCGTAAGTCACTTTGACGACTGACTGTATGTCTTTATGACGGTAATCCTCTATATAAGAAACGAGAACAGCAAGCTCAAGGCTACTTACTTTACGTTTCTGGTCCTCCAGCCTCTGGTCACCGCAATGTTTCTGAAAACAACGGATCAGACATGTTAAACAGGTGATAAAATACCTAGAATCTAATGCACTCATGTCTTACTCAAGAGTGTTTTCCCAAAAAATTGCGCAGGTTCTTAAATTTGATAATAAGGTCTGTGTGTCTCTGGACTTCGGAGTTACTCATCTGCGTGATCTTCAACAAAGAAAAAACAAGGGCTTGTCCTTTGTATTTGAACCAACACCAGTGTGTCTAGTCTTACCTAATCTTTGATCAAATTTGTCTGTTCTTTAGCCTAACTTTTTCAGCACGTTGGAGCTTTTGGTAGTTGAACCTGCTTCCACAGATGTTACGCCACCTCCAATTCCCAAGATATATGATTCAAAATTCATGTGGTCCAGTCACAAATTGCCTGAAATGAAAGGGTAAAAATCTTTAAATATTTCAGGTGTATCTGGTCTTCACTGGGAAACAGAAAAGACGCCAATATTGAGGGTGTATGATTTACTGTGTAGGCTCTAGACTGATTATGGCTATCACAGATGTTCTTCTGCATGCAAAACGTGATTACGCAAACTGAGTTTTGCATATAATATGGACTTTATGATGCAACTAAACATGACGAGTGCTAAATGACGGCTATATACATGAAGGGGGCTCAATGGGATGCCATCTTTAGTATGATACTAACCCCTCGGGGATCAAAAATATCGTTTATTAATATAATTTGTCGACCACACAATATAGAAGTGGGTGTATATAATACTTTGATCCCCAGTGAGGTTCCGCCATGTTTAGTACTAGCACCTCGGAGGTGACGGGTAGATAACAAGCCAAAGTAGCACCGGCTTTAGACTATGCTGTGATGCGCACCCGCTTTCCTTAATTTAAGACTCCCACCGTGCTTCCTCTTTTAGTGTGTTATCAATTTTGAAACCTTTCCCGTATCCAGACATACCTCACACTTTCAGGGCAATTGCTCAGTCATTACCACCTCTGTACCATAGCATTTCGCTTGTAATCCCATCACCTATTGGTGGCTTTCCATTTTTCAAAATCTACTGTATGTTGTCCTCTTTACTTCCTCACTCATCGCCTCCACCCGTAATCTGTCTTACACTAACCCATTCCAGTCTTGAGTCTTGCGGCAGACAATTTTGCTCGTCTTCTGTTATTATTATTCAGAAGACGAACCCTATTCATATGGAACAAGCCAACCAACGGGGCCACTGACTTGAAATTCAAGCTTCCAAAATATATGGTGTTCATTAGGAAGAAGTAAGAGGAAGTAAAGGGAAACGCAGAAAGAAGAGATCCCACTTATTAAAAAGATAAATCAATAAATTAATGAATAGATAAAAATGTATCAAAATGTAAGGAGAATGGTATTAGGGTAATAATGCACTGCGTCTTCGCTTGAACTTCAGAAGTTCCAATAGCACCACTTCCTCTGGGAGACTGTTCCAACCCTGAATCACATTCATTTCAGACAGCATCTTCAATGGGATCTTATCTTTAAGGAACATTTTGCTCATTAACCCTCCTCTCTGCATTTATCTCCACACAGATCAACTTTTTCCTCTCCCTCCCTGAAACATTTGCTATATTCATGAAAGATCTCTTCTGTAATACAGTTGTGCCTCAAGTAATTTCTCTCTCTTTTTCCTCCTTCACCAACCTCACATTTCATCTCCCACATCATTGCTTCTACTCCCTCTCTCTATCCTTCTATACCTAAAAAATACGCTACCACCAGAATCTATATGCCATTCATGAATTCTGCATGCTCACGTGTGTGTGTGTGTGTGTTTGTGTGTAAGTAAGAATGCGGTCATGTAAAAATATTACCCCACAAAGAATGAGCCGCGAGTTTGATCACGGAACGGGATAACAATTCAAGTTAGTTGCATGGAAATCCACAGTGCATCATGCGGTTGGCTGAGAGACTTGTTCTTGAATATAGGGTAAAAGTTAGGGCAAAAAGACTTTAAAGAAGCTGGATAGCAAAGTGTAGAGAGACTAAAGGAACAGGCGATGCACAGAGCCATTAGTTTTGACTACAAATGGAGCGTAAAGCAACCTAACTGTTTAAAAATGCATGCACATTAATCTGTCCTGGGAACAATTAGACATTAGCATACAAAGTGAATCTCCACAAATGCGAACGACAGTAAGACTTTTATTATTTCGTACTGTACAAGCCTACGTCAGCTTCGTGACACGACGAAGAAAAGTGGCCCACAATTATCACTAATTTCTGAGAAGCAACATCTAATCTCTTAGCACACCCGGGACGAGTTGTTCCTTTCACTTCTTTTGTCTTACAAGTGTGTATATATATATATATATATATATATATATATATATATATATATATATATATATATATATGAACATTATCTATTATGTTGCATATATCTAGTGTACAAGCTGTTCTACACCAATGCCCACGATTCTTATGAAGCACTGGAAGACGGCAATAACATTCGTACAAAGATTCAGAGAGTTGTAAGAGAGAGATGGCATCTTGCAACAAACAAAAACAATTACTTTCGTACCCCACAGTTTCACTAGCTGATGAAGAAGAAACCAAATTTTGTGTCTTTAATTCACCGTATTTTATAAGAAGCAAACTTCCAATTTTCAATTGTCTAAACTTAACCTACCTGAACAAATACAACTCAAATCTTCTAGACTAGACCATAAATTTATCCCTGTCGAAGAATGAAGCCTAAAATTTCCTGTCATAATGTTACCCCAAGCTTTCCAGGGTACAAACATTGTCACAGTCAAACAATTGTCAACCTGGGACAGATATCAGCGTGTGGAATATCTTCGATCAGTCGAGCAAAGGACAAAGAATCTCCATGAGTCCTTTTCTTCACGTGGCTAGATTGGATTGGATTATAAGATTTAGGCCAAGAACTGGGACCTATGAGGTCATTAAGCGCTGGAACGGAAACTGAAAGTAAAAAAGGTTTTACAGGTGTATCGGGAGGAAGACCTCGCAGCTGCACTATGAAATAATTGTTAGAAGAGATTGAAAAGCAAGATGGAAGCGAATACGAACGAAGTTACAGGTATAAAAGAAATGAAAGGGGTTGCAGCTAGGGCCCTACGGAAGGGACGCTGCAAAGAACCCAAAGTAATGCCTGCAGTGAACCGCATGAGGTACACTGACGGCGCTACCCCACCTAGGGTACACATGGCGGAGATATTTGTTTATAGAGAGTACTTTCAACACTTCTCCTGAGAGGCTAACTGTATCTGCTAACGACCTTTGACGAGGTGGGTATGTTCTTCGTCAAGTCGAAGGAGGTTTCGAAGACAGCTTTGTGCATAAACTTTAAAAAAAAAAAGGCTACCACTGGTCAGACACGAGACTAGTAAAAAGTGATGATATCTTGCCGGATATAAGAGTAGAATAGAATACAGAATTTGAGCCAAAGGCTAGTGCTGGGACCTATAAGGTCATTCAGCGCTGAAAGGGAAACTAACAGTCAGAAGGTTTGAAAGGCGTAGCAGGAGGAAAACCTCGCAGTTGCACAACTCTATTGTTGGGAAAGGGTGGAAAGTAAGATGGAAGAAAGAGAATATGAACGGAGGTACAGTAAAAGGAATGAAAGACGCTGCAGCTAAGGGCCTAGGGAAGGGATGCTGCAGACCCTTAAGTAATGCCTACAGTGCACCACATGAGGTGCACTGACGGCACTACCCCCAAACGGGGGATATAAGAGTATAACTTCTGAAGGTCTAAAAGGGGGTGCAATTTTGGCCATAATTTCCTAAGTATGCGAGACAAAGACTCAAGACCAAAATCAAAGTCATACCATGACTTTTTAACCTCATCGTATGCTTACTATGTGCAGTGAGGTCAAGGTCAGTCTTATTGGTCAAAGGTCATATAAAGATTTAACCTTGAGGTGAGGTCAAGGTAAAGTTAATACTTTAGCTCAAACATCAAATTGACTGATTATGAAATTTAGGTCTTGAAGACCAAGTGCTGGAACCCATCAGGACTGTTCAGTGCCGTAATGAAAGTGAAATATATAAATTAATGGTATAATTGATAATGAATAGGTGAATGATGACACACTAGTAAAATTCAGAGTTAAAATATGAAAGTAAAAATTGAAGAATGATATTAGGTAGAACCAACAAAAAATAAGTATATATTAAACATTTATGTTCAAAATATATACTTAGTATAAGAATAAATATGACTAATCTTTATTAAATATACTGAAATCATATCTCATTACAATAACCAGATTCTTTCAGAAACCCACAAGGTTATCTACCACCTCAAAGTCATCATTTAAAATTTCTAAAATAGGCTTCCCGGTTAGTAAGTACTTTGCCCTAAGGCGGTTAAATTTAGGACAGTGCTAGGAATTTAAACTTGGCCATAAATCTTGCATTAAAATAAACAGACTTCATATTTAGCATATCAAATCTACCAGTGATACTGATTGCAGATTAGAGGTCGAAGATCAAACAGGAATTGCTTGTCTTTTGGCCTGACTCGCTTAACTGTTGGAAATTTGTCAGATTTTCACAAAGATCTTCTTAAGATTGGCTCAGTGACTGGAAACAAATAATAATAATAATAATACCTTGAATTTGGGAGAGATAGGAAAGTAACTTTTGGGCATAAAACTAAAAGCCCACTACCTTGCAAGCCAAGCTTCCAGAAAATAGAAAGCCCGTACTTGATAAATGTGAAAAAGGGAACAAAATTTCCAAATTCATTAGGATAAACTGGCAAATGGAAAACTATTTACATCCAAAAAGCAGCAACGAAAGACAGGGGACCTCAGATAATGGGACGTTGTGTTAGAGGACAACACAAGACATCATAAGACAGCCTTTGTTATGCAGATTTACATGAACATTAATTGAAGTTCTCTGCATTATAAAAACCCTCCAAGACTGCATTAGCATTCACTATAGCAACTGCAGTTTGCTGTACACCATTTTAAATTCAAGTTTTCTCATTTAATTATAAATTATATACATGCTTGAATGCCTACCAAAACAGTCATGCATGTGCATACACAAAACCACACACATATATATATATGCAATGCATAAATATATTGCATATATATATATGTATATAACATTCTTTAAATACTTCATACCAATGAACAATGAGGAGTTGAGTAAAATCTAGGGGGTTTCTACACTATGTGTCTATGACCAAATAAGCATGACTGTACTATTTTTTGTACTATATTGCCATTCATAAAAACATAAGAATAACAGCAGAGAGAGACCTTACATCTTCCCACTCTGGGGCCATAAACACAATTTACTGCACAATTGTTTACTCTTTTATGTGTAATTTATTTCTAAATGAGTTCTACACATAAACCCCCTTGGCTGTCCGCTAGGCTCTCATTTTGGATTCACCCACACTCATATATATATATATATATATATATATATATATATATATATATATATATATATATATATATATATATATATATATATATATATATATATATATATATATATATATATATATATAATAATTTTTTTTTTCATGATGTTGCCTTGTAATATGTATATCATCCCATACTTTTGATATATTTATACTCTTCTATTTATCATGTGTTATGTGTAACGGTAATAATTGTTGAGATATTGTATGTAGTGTAGTGTCAGATCTCAAAAGAGTTAGTGATTCAGATAACTTAACAGCGTAATTTAGAATTAATATCTTTCTTGATAATAGAGTAGTAGCAGGAGAGAGAAATTCGACTTTTAGACCAGATGTGTCACCTGTCATCAGTTCAGATAAGAGAGCGCTTTGTTTTGGGTTATGCGATGACAGGCCGGAATAACAATTGCTGATCTGTTCTGGAAACCAACTCTGGTTTTTCATTTTGTTTTTAAAACATGCCAGTCATAATTAGCCAGTTGCAATCTGTTTGATCGTATAAAGATTTCTGTAAAAGCTTTATTCAATACGAGAAGAAGACGAGTGATTTCGCAATTGTACATGTACTCCATACGATTTTCTGGTATAAGACGTGTACCTTTTGAGAAATATGAACAAGTGTTGCGCTGAAGCACATGGCAATTGCATCATGTTTAAGATTGCATTGCTCTGATCATGTATTGTCCCGACTGTGTTCAAAAAGTTTTGCTGAAAGTGACATTACCTTCCTTTCTCTAGTGCTTTCCCTTGTATCTTGTTCCCAAAATGCCTTAATGACGTCATATGATTCCTTAATTTCATACTGGAATCCTCAGTTTTATTCATTCTGATTTTAGAGACCAATCAGTTTGGTTCCCTCTCTCTCACTTTCTTCAAAAGAGAGTAATTATTAACGTAAAATGTTAGTGTGGTCACTGGTATTAATCTTAGCTTTTGAGATCTGAATTTAGTAAAACTGTATAATCATAACGGGGCCCAAATAAAAAGTGTGTTTTATGAATCTAAAGCAGCTGCAAGTGATTTTACAAAGATTTTCACAAGCTTGTGTAAGGTAAAGTGAATTTTACTTATTATTGCCATGGTATAAGGTACATTAGGGAAATTTTGCCTTAGTGAAATTATTATTGATAAATCTTGTGTATTTTTGTGTGTTCTTGTGTTTGCAATCTCTTAATTTTTCACATTTTATATATTTGTGATGATCTACCATTTATTTACTTAGCATTTTTAATATTTCTTAACAATTTAACATTGCATACTTGATTTAATTTTCATTTTCTAAGATTTTCTTTTCAAATCTTGAAATTCTTGATAGTTTAAATTTTGCTTGATTAATTTAATTTCTTGATAAATTAAAGTTTGTGTGATTTAGTTTTGTATAATAATTTACCTCAAGAATTAATTAAATTTTTGTGTTGTTTTCAAGTAATAGCAAATTTTTTCAGATTGTGAATTCTAATTATAAATTTTGAATTTAAAAATAAATTTTTGTATTTAAAACTTTTAAAAACATTGTTTAATTTATTGACCACCAGTGAATAGGATTAATTGTGTGCATATGGCAAAGTGATAAACATGTTTTGTTCCTTTAGTTTTGCTGAAGTGAATTAAGACCAGGGAAACAGTTAAAGTTGTTTGATGGACGAGGCAGTGTTCTTCTTCCTGGATATATTAGGACCTTCTGTTACAACCATGCAAGAGACACTTTTAAGAGATGCATGCTTGTCAAGAATAAGGACAAGTAACTTTGTGGTCTGAAAATAATCCTCAATGCCAGAGAGATTGAGAGTTATCATTCATATGGTGGGCACATGTTAGGAATGTCAGTGATACACGCAGTTATATCTTTCTCTTTTAATTTTACATTTTCCATTCTCATAAATTATGATTGTAAGTGTATATAGTCATTAGGGAAATCTGCCTGTGAAAGTATGATGTTATTAATGTCACTTGTACTCTCTTGAGCAACTTCTCAGGGTTCAAACAGCCCTGTTTATCCTTCCCTTGATTACCATGATATCCAAAACTTTTTTCTCTTTTTTACAATTCATTTACAGGGGTTGAATCGTCTGCTTGTTTCATCAGTGATGTAATTATTTTTATTTCTATTTTTATTTTGACTACTACTCTTTTCAGTTTATTTATTGCATAATGACATTTACCACTTGTCCGTTTTGTAAACGTCAGGCTTCAAATACCTACATATTCTATATAAAAATCTTGTACATCTAATAAGGAAAGTTTATTACCTTTTTATATATTAACATTCTCTCCTCCTTACATGGCTCAAGCTAAATTCAAGTGCCTCGCTTATCTTGGGTCTCCTCAGGATGAAAGGAACTACACACTGAAATTTCCTGAGGGAACATCTTCTATACCATTGTGTGTCACCAAGAATTCCACAGACTTCCGAGCTAACCAAGGACAAAAAATGACATGCAAAGTTCGAATTCGGTACTGAACCAATCTGCTTTGCCCTGACTTGAAATCTTTTCCTCCTCCAGCAACATCTTTGCTGAATCTTGAGCCCTCGTCGGCAGGAATTGGCACATACGATGTGATACAGGACTCTGTTCGTGAAAGCATCACCCGTGTTGTCACCAAGTTGGCCCACGACAAGCCTAGTGAAGGCATAACTTGGCTGTTTAAACCATACAGTGACATCTGCTTGTTACCAAAAGAGGTTGTAACCTAAAATAAAATAATTACGATTACCTACTGTATCCTGTCAAAATACTGTATGAAACTAATTTGGTTAACACTGGGTGCAGGACTATTTTGATTATACAGTAGATAAGACTAGAAACTGCAGGTAAAGATTTCAATTATAACCATTAAATTTTTTACCATATTCTATCCTCCTAATATTTATTTTCAAACTTTAAAATTATATGTGTTCTTTTATAAATTCATTAAAAGTAGTACTGTACTGTCAGCTGAAGTTTAATATTCTAATTACTAAATAACTTGATCAACATAAGATACACATACAGAATGTTCTGAAATATCTCAAATATTTTGCAATTTGCCATTCATCAACAAATCATGGAAAATGTGATATTTCCTGATACAAAAATCTTTTCGACCATACACATTAAGTTTTCAATTACCCTGTACGTATTAACTTCATACTCATGTAAAATAACGGAGTCATCCCTAATTGCCTGTGTCTCCATGCTAATGAAGGCTACTTATCTTAGGAAAATCGTCTGGGAGCCACATTGTCAGGTATGGAATTTCCTTCCCTGGTTACCACCAAACCCAATTAACTTATTGGAAAGATTACAGTTCAGGGAACCTCTAACAAGGTTTTACCAAACATGACTTGTATCCAGTCAATGGGTTATCATCTTTAGGAAGTACCTGGAATCTGTAGTTAGAAAAAGCATTCTTTTGCATTAACAGATAAGATACAGTTTACGCTCACCCCTAGTGTATATCGACACCGTTTATAGGTGGTCGCTCCGGGGGTGGTAACCCCGGCATTCTAGATAGCTTTTTCTCTGGTATATGTAGCAATTCTTATATCTAGAAATGTGCTAAATGGAACCATTTCACTGGGTGACACAGGTCTTCCCCCAGAAATAGATTTTTCCTTTGTCAAAATCCCTTTTTTCAAACAGTACAAAAAAAAAAAATGCATTTCTCTGGAAGAATTTGAAGAAAATCTTCAGGAATGTAAAAAAAAAATTTAAAATAGAGCAAGATAGGGTTAAAATGTTAGACAGTTATGAGTGAAGATGCCAAACAACACAGATGAAATGCAAATGGCAGAAAGACATGTAACTGGGGTCTGAAGGAGTGTTACAAAGAATCTTTAGTGCCATTAGCAGCAGGCTTGCATGGCATACTTTAGGCAGTACCCCTCTGATGTACAACCCAAAGAAGCCTGCTTTTAAGCCCTGGGAGCTTAATGGAGATCGTCAAAGTCATGCTGAGGCCAAATAGCAGTGTTCGGCACCAAAGCCTGGGCTCTAGCCAGAAATCAGACGCTTTTAAAAGGTTCCATCACTTCAAATATCAGTAAATGTCCTAGAGATTTAAGAAAATGGTCTAGGACTACTGTAGTAGCAGAGAGTGGAGAAAGAGGTTCCTTTGATGGTACACATTAGAGAAGAAGACCCATCTGACTGGTAAAGTTTTACTTCAGTCCATCTGTGTGGTTTATACAGTATATTCTTCTTGCAGCATCCTGAAAAAAAAAGCCTCCCTCGTGCAGGAACTGCTTGGCCTCTAAAAATTGTGATGAAATCAACTGAAGTGGGATGGACATTATAACTGAAACACACCATAATTTTCTTTGGCATAGCATGAAAGATTCCACCTTAACAGTTGGTCATGAGTGCCATCTAAATACTGCTTTGTTGCCAACTAAGTACAGAGGGTTTAGCCTCTGTCTACTCCAGCAAGAAGGCACATGTAAAGTAATGGACTGGTTATTCATATTAGCACTTCAATACCAGGAAATTTCTACTTACAGTACAAATGATGCAGCTGATACAGTAAAAAGTAAAAAATTACCTGATTCAAAACTATAACAGGGGTTTTCTTCAGCGAACCAAGTTCATGCAGCCTGTGCCGTAGCTTTTTAAACATCACGAGCCTATTAATCTCTGGCCCCTCATCAGATCTAAACACTGCAGCTACAGTATCTAAAATTACCATTCCAATGTCATGTTTTGACATCAACGTGGGCAGCTGGTGCTGGATACAATACAACAAATTTTCCTGAAATTAGACATGACAAAGCAATTATATTAGTAAACTGTATTGTGCTTTTAACACCTTCCCTTATTATCCCATGTATACTCACATATCATGATTCTTCTTACAATCACGGAAGACTCTTTCACTGTCCTAAAATATCCCCACTTAGTTTTTATGATCCTGGTTTTACTTATTCTTTGATGCATTCCTGTTTTCTATCTTTCCCCTCCCATCAGTGAGCATTTAGTGGATATTTTCCTAAACAGATGGCTGCTTACTTCTGTGAAAGTCTCATGTGTCAAATGCTCCAAATGCTTGCCAAAATTGATTCTTAATTTTGCAATCCCATTACCATCTGCAGTACAATCAAAATAAATAACAAAGAAACTAGCAGCAACAATTATGAAGACCTACAAAAACTAGGCACTGCATATTCTCCTGTACAGAACATCTAAAAAATAGATTAAAAGCCTGCTTATTTTTTACACATATTGCAAAAAAACCAAAATGAGAGGGATTAATTGCAACTCGAGTGAGGCAACAAGAAGTTGGTGATCACTGCTGACATCTCCTCTGTAGCTCCTAATATTCCTCAGTTCTTTTTCTCTTGATTAATGGCCTTGTGATCTATTTGGTGTCTATGACTGCCATCTAGAGAAATCTAAGTGTATTTATAGATGTCCTTTTGTTGAAAGAGAGTACCTCCAGTCACCATATTATTTGCTGTACAAAAACAGATACACTACATTGAGCCACACTGTCATTTACAGTTTCCTCCATGCCTTCTTTGCCCATTACTGTACATCCTCCATAGCTTCACTGTTCCTGGCAACATTTGCATTCATGTCTCTTTCTGGTTGTCATCCATAACATTCTGCAGTTCTATAGAAAATTCAGAAACATCTGTTGGTGCACAGCACCCGATAAAATTCATATTGCACTACCTTAAAAGTTGTCTTTGCACCATAATTCACAAACAGCTGAGATGCCCAGTTTGTACCACTTGAATTCAATTTCATTATTCCTATCTTTTCAATTCCATTCAGGGCTCTTACATTCCAATTTCCTATTTTCAATTCACCCATACCACAGTATTTATAAACCAAGATGTTTTCGGCACTCTCATATGCCTGGGACTGGAGGACATTTCCAAATACTGCCTACCCATTTATTTGACAGAATCCATGGAGATTTCATTTACATACAACAAATGATAACCAGTTCCTTGCAGCACACAGCCCCTATCAGACTAAAGTAAATGACTTCAGCCATTGTCTACTGGTCATTCACAAGGGTAGATGCTGAAGGGACAAAGCAATAAACGCCTTAATAGTATAAATCATCTGACTGCCAACGATTTCAGGTGCTCCTATGAGCAAGGCCACGTCCATACTTTTTATGAGAAACTATGGAAATTAGTCAACAACTAACTTCAATTCATGTCTTGGACTGCCCTTTTTTTCTCTTTGAACATAGTCAGTAAAACACTATACAACCATTAAGCTTTAAATTGACAATAAAACAAGCTTTGTATAATAAAAAAAAAGGACGGCTCAATCAAAATTATATTGATGCAAGAGTGTGGTAGGCAAGAAAACAAGTGAATCTCGCACGCAAGTAAGTGCACACTAGGTAAAATCTGAAGACAGATTATACATGACTGTATATTACTCCACTTACTAAATCAGGTATGTGATGTATAAAGAGGCAATCCTTGTATGACTTGGGACCTTGAGGATATCTTTTCTGCATGAAGTCAATCATCTGATGAAGACGATTAATGGGAAATTGTGATTCAGTACAGATGTAGACAACGCCTGCAAATACAGAGCAAATAAAGGACTAAGTCTAAAATGAAATACGTACTAAAAAAGATAAGTTAACACTGAAATTATAAGTGACATCTTATTAAAAGCATTCTTCCTACATAAAAGTAACCAAAGAAAAAAATATGTATTTCAGGTACCCGAACCTACAACAAACATTGAATCTCATGGTTGTAAGATTTCTTTAAGAGTAAAAGATACAATAATTTTGGAAAAATCTTAAAAGCAATAGTTTTAAAACTATCCACAGCAATATGATCATTACATTTCATATGTAACTCAAACGATTCATAAAATGTAAACAATCCTTACTTGTTATATATTTCTAAAATAGTGCAATTACAACAATGTACTCCCATATGACTTTCACTTTCTACTAAGGGCGAAAGGGCTAAAAAAAAAAAAAGAAAGAAACCTTAAGCTTAGTATTAAGGATAAATCCCCCTTTTTTAAAATTATTCAAGTTTTCTGTAAAACAATCATTAATTTCTAAGAAGAATAATTTCCAGTCAAAAAGATACCAGACTTGCAAGGTTAAGACCCACAGCTGGCTCACTGCTCTCGATTCTTTCTTCAATAATAAAACACTAAAAATTCAAAGGATAACATTGACAACCATCCTAAGCAACAATTTTCCAATATTCCAATCCGTTGCCCTTGCCATGGTGCAGCTGTACTGCCTTGTGGAAGACTATTTAGTCAAACACTAAGGGACCACTCCCAAAAAGAAGAGGCACAACTGTAAGCACTGTTATGGGGGCATTAGAATCTTAATCTCTCAAGGCAGGCAGATGAGAAAGCAGTTCCATCCTTTATCTACCATGGTTTATGTTGCTGTTGAGGGATGTGGTTCTTTCTAGAGGGTGACTGAACAGCACATGCAACTAATGGTACCCATGCATCTTGCACAAGAATGCACATATAAGGTCTTAAGTGTGGCAGTCATGGGTTCAAGTTGTATGCATCAAGAAATGTAATGTTCAAACTAAAAACTATTGCTTTAAATATGCCTTTTTTTTTGACAGCATAGCCCTGTTTGTCCTCAAAGAAATAGGACTTGCATGGTTGGGGTTGTCTTCTACAGCATAACATGCAGTGGAAGTCCTCCCAGTGGGCAAGAACTTGCCTTGATAAGAAATAATACTCCAATGATAATACTCCCTCATAAAGATGAAGGAACACAGAGGGGATGGATAAGCCCATAATATGACCCTTCAAGGTGCATTACTATTTGCATACTGTCCTGAAACTAGAATATATAAAAGGTTCAATTTCCTAATTCTCAAAAATATTTTTTTGCAAAGGAAGGTGGACTATGCAGTAAAGAAATAGGGATAATATTAGACATGGAAGATTTCAAATGAAACAAGATTTTTTCCACCATTCAGATGCAATACAGTTTCACATTGCTGTATAATGGCATCACACAGGTTGAGAATGAAATTCGAAGATGACAGAAAGAGAGGGAGATGATTTGTGATGAACCGAGCAATCTGTATTTTGTATTAAAAACAAAATGAAAAATGAATTCATAAACATCACTTTTACCAACCAAAGTATGAAAAGTTATCCATAACTGAAAAAATTGTGGACATAGATCCATAATGTATTTACTGTACCTTTCCCAAATCCTCCGAGACTTTTTGGGAGTTGAGCATTAAGTGCAAGCTGCAGTGCTAACTGGGTTTTACCACTTCCACTTTCTCCATATATTTCAGTGATCCCTTTTACTGGAATGCCACCTTCAAGGCTTCTGTCCAGTTGAGGGCACCCCGTTGGAATAGTTAAGGTGCTGCCATCCTCCTCCTGAAGTACTTCCCAACCTAAAACAGTAAACATACAGTGAACCCCCGTATTCGTGGGGGATGCGTCCCACACCTCCCCGCAAACAGCTAAAATCTGTGAATACTTAAAACCCCCCTAAAAACACTTAGGACTGCCCATTTTGATAGTTTAAACAGAAAAACCCTGTGAAAATGCATATACCTGAGTATTTTAATAGTTTTATCACAAAAAGTGCATTTATTCATGAAAATTATATGAAAATACAGTAATTAGTGAATATTTCTCAGTGAAAAATACCGCGAACGGGCGAATTTTCCGCGAATAATGGCTAGATATGTTCCACAGAGAAACCCGCAAATGCGTGAGTCCGCGAATCATGAGAACGCAAATACTGGGGGTTTACTGTATTTCCAACTGAAAGTAACTGGTTCTAAGGGATAAAAACCAAGTACAGTAAAGGACTGTTTGTAGAGAATACATCCTCCTAGTCGTGAGTTACAGTATACTGTATAAAAGATAAAAGGGGGATAAATAGGCACGACCAAAACGGTGTTCCACCTCTAAAAATGAAAAAGAGCAAATTTCATTAAAGATTGACACACTTCTGACAACATGATGTTGTAGTCAAATTTAAGCAGAAATGCTTCTTAAGTTACTGCAAGTATGCAAATATGACAACCAAATTAAAATACTCCACTGTATATGAAAAACTGGCAGTTTAAGCAAAATGAAAGTCATCTATCACAGAACAGGTCTGACAAAAACTGCCACATTATCAATAAAAAATAAACTATTTAACAATGGCATAACTAAGAAAAATATAAACTACGTACTACAGCACACATCATGTAGCTAAATATCTGACAGGTATAATATCCTAATTGGCTTAATCAATACTGCTAAACAAATTAATCAACTTAAAAACTAAACATAATTCTATCTTTGCTAGATTTCATTGACAGACAGAAAGAATGTGTGTGTGTCTAGTTTGCCTTACATGTTCTTGATTCTGGAAGAATGACTTGAGACAAAGCACTGATCAGGCTTTCAATGTCAGCATTGCTTAATCCAGCTCTCTCCCGCAACTCAAAATGAGACGTAGAAAAGATTGAACGTGCCGAACAAAATCCAGCTGAAAAATAAATTCATTAACTCTGACTGAAGGAAAACATTAAAATGGGTACCTATTATATATTTAAATTCTAGAATTGTTCATTGAATTACCACACAAATATAATTCCAGAGTAAAAACAAAACTGTACAGTATAAACATACTGCTAGATATACATAAATTTCTTTAAGTTATTGGTTCCCGAAATCAATTCAAGCATACTAGTTATGTATATTTAATGAATCATTAAACTATCATAAATTTCTGTATCAAAACTTGTCTTCCACATAATTTCATCTTCCTTTGGTCAACACCAAAGACAAAGAAACAGGCTGCCTAATGCCGTATCTAGACCAAGCCTGAGAAGATCAAGAAAGTAGGAATGGGGAAGGAAAGTGCAGAACTTGGACTCTGAAAATTGAAAGATATTTTTCGAAGGCATGGCTGTGGAAGACAGGGAAAACAAAGGTAATTTTTGGTTAATTAAAAAAAAAAATCAGGTTTTTTCAGACTGCTTTCATTTCTTTACATATTGGACAATTTTTTTGAATTATTACTTGAATTTGACTGTTGTAGGCTTACCACATTGTAGCTGTAAAGAGTGTAAACTCAAAATTCAAAATTACCCTTATGATTGACACTTATCCCAATCATGATAAAATGTAAAACCCATCCAGATGTGTTGGAAAAAAAATGACTAAAGAATATGAACTTTAGGAAACCACATTATTATCACATAGTTTAAAACAAAGATATTTCTTAGAAAATACGTCATCCTAATTACTAAGCTTCCAGAGTAAAAACTATGAAAACCAAAGAAAAGCACAATAATAAAATAAGATAAAAATTAAACACTAGAATCATAAGGATCAATATGTGAAAGCAAATAAATCAGATTTAAAGTTTACAAGTAGAAAGCTACAATAAGTTAGAATATACTTTGTGGTGGCATTATCGAATTGAATTGAATTTAGAATTTTGGCTAAAGGCCAAGCACTGGGACCTATAAGGTCATTCAACGCTGAAATGGAAATTGGCAGTAAAAGGTTTGAAAAACCTCGCAATTGCTCTATGAATCAATCATTAGGAGAGGGTGGAAAGTATGATGGAAAAAAGTGAATATGAAAGGATTTACAGTAAAAGGAACGAAAGGGGGCTGCTGCTAGGGGCTAAAGGCACACTGCAAAGAACCTTAAGTAATGCCTACAGTGCACCACATGAGGTGCACTGATGGCACTAACCCCCTACGGGGGTGGAGGCATCATCCTCAGGCACTGTCTACTCTCTAATTGTCCTGCCCAAACGAACCTTGAAAGAAAAAATTAGAACTGGCTTAAGAAAAGGGTGACCAATTATTCCTCCTAGTTAGAAATTCCACCTGCTGCAAGACCACTATGTAAATGCTAAGGCATAGTCCAGAGTTTCAAGAACACTTACTGTACTTGATCTCCCTTATATTTTCAATCTACCATATTTTATAGACACAAATAAATTGAAAAAAGAACCTTTTGTCAGCCCTGACTCAGTTTTATAACCCTCGCAACAAAAGCTCCAGACAACGGGGTACATCATAAGTTTGGTGATTTGAGAAACAGACCTATTCTACGATATTTCTGGTCGGGTTTAAACCTACATAGCCTTTCAGTTAACTGTACGTATGATGATTTGAGGAGCAGGTCTGTTCTAGACTATTTCTAGTTAAGTTACAGTATAAGTTTGGCTGATTACATGCAAGGTTCTATGCTAACTCTCCATAAGCTAGGCTGAAATGTAAGCTTAGGCTAGTAAGACAAAATTCCATATAAAGCTAAATCACTGGAAGTTAGGTATCCTTACACAAGTCTAAACAAAATGATTCAAGAGAAATCCATGATGGCAAACCCCACACAGTAAGGCATTGTGCCTTAGATTAGGTTAGGTATTATTTCGGTAGTACAGTGCTATTACAACTGAAATGAAGACAGCCACTCTCTAAAAATGAAATATATTTTATATGTCAATTTCTTTTCACAACTAAATTCAGCAACAATACTTCAGTCATTATCATTTTGAATTTTTCTCTCATTATGGCATGTGAAAGACATGTTAGTACAAAGAGAGAGATGTATTTACCAAACACTGTAGCACACCTCTGACTTATTCCATATCTCAATTTGATTTGAATTAGTGTGGAAAACCACATTATACAAGGAAGCATAGGGAGTCCAACCTGAGTGTGTGCTAGATTACCTTATGCTTAATTTTCTCACATGCAGGTAAATTATTCATGCCACCAGTTGCAAAATACAAACATTTTACTGTTTCCCTTTAATATAATACTCCTCATTAAATTCTGTGAGAACAAACAATGATCTTCATTAGTATTCATTCTACAAAGGAAATATGCTACCTTTGATGGTAAGATTAATTTACTTGTATACAATAGATTTAGCTTACTTGAAACTTTAGCGCATGTCCTTAAGCAGATTTTATCACAAATCCCATCAGTTCAATTTAACAAAATCTAACTTTGAGTTTAATAGCCTAAATCATGACATAGAGTGAATTCCGAATGACCATCAAATGCTAGCTTGTCAGAAGTTACGAGATCAATAACTCAGAACGAACAGGTACAGGTGACCTCACAGAACTTCTATCTCCCAAACTCAAGGTAAGGAATATAAAATGTGTAAATAACCAGAAGTCCACAGCCAGATAGAACCTGGTTTCCAAGGTTACTTCTGTCTCCTAAACTTAGACTAGTTTTAAATGTCATGAATCCCTCTGTGATCTACGGCACTCCAGCTTAGGTCAAGCTAAGTTGCGGTAATTTTGAGGAAGAGTTCTGCACGGAGACATTGTTTATTGAATTTTTTTACTGAATAACACAGAAAAGGATGTATACAATGAAGTACACGTGAGATAATCTGATAAGTATACTGCAATACAGTAATGAGAAATTTATCGTCTTTTGCGTTTTTATGTTCATCCCCAAGGGGCTCATATTAAACATGGCAGAAGATCAATGGGACACACTGTTTATAGTACCAGCTCTAAGAGATTAAAGTAAATATATATAAAAAAGATGGTAAATTTCTCATTACACCTAAATAGTTCGATAATTGCACCTTTACTGCATTAGCCTACATAGGCTACATCCTCTTCTACATTGTTCCGTCAAAAAATTTAATTGATAAAAAATATATCGGAGCAAAGCTCTTCCTTAGAATAACCTGGGGTCGTAGTGGGGACAAAGGCTCTATCCCAGCCAGACAGGACCTGGCACCCTAGGTCAGGTTAGAATCCTGGGAGGATACTGGCTTTCCCACTTTCACTTCTCCCCTGTGGCCTAGTCACCCTATGTTAGGTTAGGTCAGGAAGCATCCATTCAGTTGGCTTTGAGGTCATTCAGCTGTGAAACATAAATTGACAGTAATAATGTTAAAGTAAAAGAAATGAAAGGGGCTGCAGCTAGGGGCCCTACGGAAGAACGCTGCAAAGAACCATAAGTAACGCTTGCAGTGCACCGCTTCAGGTGCGCTGACAGCACTACCCCCTTACGAGAGCGACCACTGAATAACTTATTTCCGACTAATTATGATGTGATTTATTAAAAATCATATACTTGGGAAAATTACGTCAATATTCCTAAAGTAAACCACCTATATGGACGACCTTCTGGGTCAAAATAAAAATAAGTTACTTATCAATCTAAAAGTTAAGTTTAACCATTCACGTCTACCCCTTCGCAGGCCATCTTTAATTCTTGGATTAATGAATAGTCGACTCAAATCATCGTTCGGGTCTCTCTTCCTCGACGTCTCCATAAACGACGGTGAAATTATGATTACTATTGAATGATGGCGAATGGCCGCGATCGTTTTCAAGTTTAGCGCCTTACTACAGCTGTCCCTTGCGATTGCTAAAAATAAATTCATACTTTTATAGAGCAAGATACGATAATACAATTAAATTTTATTATTAATTATTTTCTCGATTCATTAATATAGACATTTGGATGTTGTAATTGGAAAAGCATGTAATGTATATAACATACACGTCAAAGATCAAGAATGCCAACAATGACGACTCGAAGTAATATTTAAATGGTATACTTTTAAATTTGACTGATGTATTCCATGTAATTAACATCATATAATTAAAAACAATTAACAATGTACTTTGTGTTTATTTTAAAAAATCAGAAATTTGTATTTAAATCATTATTTAAGCATTCGTCATGTTGTCAGCACTGGACAGCTGACGTAAAACACTGACAACACAAAACAAACTGTCTGATCTTCTCCGGTAATTAATACAACATGGCCAGCCAAGAAGTAGACGAGCTGTTTGAGGTCAAAAACTCTTTCTTCATTGGAAATTACCAACACTGCATTAATGAAGCCCAAAAGTTACAGGTAAGTTGCAAGTGCTGCAAGTTGTTTTACCTTACGGTGCCCCGAGCTGACCCAAAGGTATCCCATGGCTACCTTAGGGACATTACCCTAAGTGGGTGTTAGGTCAGATTTTGCTTTGGGTAGTTTGCAGAACGACGGGATCCGCCATTTCCGATGTTTATTGTTCCTTTTGGGGGTCCAAGGGGGGGTAAAGAGGACAAGCCCCGACCCACCCCCTCCCGGCCAGGTCAGGGCATGGCGTCCTGAGTGAGGTTAGGAGGGTAAGGTCTGGGGTTAGTTTGCAGGGCCTCCGAATGGAAATTTAGTCCATTGTCTCCAATCTTTAGTGTTACTTAGGGGATCTAGGGGAGTGAAGCCACCCCCCCCAGCCAGGTCAGGGTATGGCGCCCTAGGTCACGCTAGGAAGGTAAGGTCTGGTTAGGTCAGGACATGACATTCTAGGGTAGTTAGGTTTTTTTTTTCTGAGGAACCTGTTCCCATCGTTCCACACTCGACCCTTTGCTTTAAAGTATTACTGTAATTTGGACATGAAAATATAATTTTCTTGTGTTTTAGTATGTTCTTTGAACTTTTATGACGCTTGTTTTGTTAGCAACTGACCTAGCCAACCACACTTAACCAAACCCAAGGTACAGGGTCCAAGGTACAAGGGGAGGAACGTAAAATCATAATCAAAAGACGGTACTTATCATAAACAGACTGAAGACATGAACATTAATAACACAGGCCAAAGGCGGTAAATATGCCAGTCAGCAAGTGGCAGGAACCAGGCCGTGGTATTAGTCTTCAGTTTTACCCAAGGTCCTTACCCTAGTGCGTGATATTAGTTGTAAAATTTTTGCTAGAAAAACTTTGAAGATTTTGATCATTTTCTGTTGTGGACATTAATAATGCTTTTGATATCTCTTAACAGCCAAGTACTCCAGAATTGCGTTTGGAGCGAGATGTATTCCTGTACAGGGCACTTATTGGTCAGCGCAAGTATGGAGTTGTTCAGAGTGAGATTAAAGCTTCAGCACCACCCCCATTGCAAGCCTTGAAGCTGCTTGCTCAGTATTTCCAGTCTACAAGTGGGAGGTAAGATTGGCAAGTTACTTGTACAATGCTATATGTTAAATTGTTACACCCTATATTATGTACACTCTATACAGCTGTCAGTTATCACATAATGTACAGTATATAGGTAACTTGTCTGGTTATAAGTAAAGTCTGAAGGTATTTTTAATCTTCTGAAGTTGCACAATAACCCCTTACCTCTATTGCACATGAAATTTATACCATGTACTTATTTTTGCAGGTCAAGTGTGGTAAATGAATTGGAAGCACAGTTAAGCAAAAGTGTAGATTTAACAAACATTGCATTACTTGTTGTAGCAGCCACAATTTATTCCCATGAAGATAATTATGAGGCAGCACTTAGAGTACTGAATCAGTCAGATGCTCTTGAATGGTGAGTATTTTCTACAGCTACGATGATATATATATATATTTTTTTTTGTTAAACAGAAAAGACACTAGGTTGTCAGTAAAGGACAGAAAATGTGGCAAGAATTTGGCCACCTTACATAACATACTGAGGAAATAGAAAGTCAAGTTAATGACGAGCAGGCAAATTGATGATTTTATCTAACCCAGGGTTAATAAAAGAAAAGAACACACAGGTAGAACCTAATGTTAAAAGAAATACCTGTACTGTGATACTCACTGTTTAAAGCACTATTTAACAGATAGGAACATTTCAGTTTACAAATGTTTTATGCTATAGCTTGTCTGCAGTAACTCTGCTGTGTTCTGTGTATGTGATGTAGGCTATCTTATTTTATTCGATGACACCCTTACACTAACCTACAGCCGTGCCCTCATGGTTCAAACATACCTGTTGATGGAGCGAGTGGATGCTGCTCGGAAAGAATTAAAGACTTTGCAAGAAAAGGATGATGATGCAACCCTCACACAAATGGCACAAGCATGGATTCATATTGCTACGGTAAGTAATTTTATTGACAAGTAATTTATGTTTGGTTGAAAATTTTGCAGTTACACCTGGTTGGCTTTGAATTTTATATTTTTCTTAGTGATGAAGTCTGTTTTCCGTTGCCCTTTCAAAGGAATTCAAGATTCTTGACTCCCCAATAAATACCGTAGTTTTCTTAGTGATGAAATCTGTTTTCTGTTGCTCTGTCAAAGGAATTCAAGATTCTTGACTCCGCAGTACAGCAAATAGTTTTCTTAGTGATGAAGTATGTGTTCCGTTGCTCTGTCAAAGGAATTAAGATTCTTGACTCCTGTTGCTCTGTGAAAGGAATTCAAGATTCTCGACTCCTCAGTACAGTAAATATTTTTCTTAGTGATGAAGTCTGTTTTCTGTTGCCCTTTCAAAGGAATTCAAGATTCTTGACTCCTCAATAACCCTTTATGTTAAGTCTTGACTGAGTTATTAAATCAGATATAAAATTGGAGCAGGGTACAACTACAAAAGTTGGACAAATAGTTGTGAGTTGATTAGAGAGGTGAATGAAAAGTAAAAAAGAGAAAGCAGTACAGGTGGGTCAGAAGGTGTCATTGCAAAGAACCTTTGGTACTGCACTAAGTTCAGTGTGCTATTCAAGGAGCATTGTATACCTGATGATTCCATATGAGGCTCTTGGTGATTCCAGCCATTCTTTGTTGGTGATCCATAAAATGTTAAAAATAATGATAAAACCAGTTTGGCGAGTTAATAAGATTATTATTGATAAAACAGGGCGGTGAGAAACTTCAAGACGCTTACTACATATTCCAAGAATTGATTGATAAGAATAGCAGTACAGCTGTCTTACTTAATGGGCAAGCAGCCTGTTTCCTTGGACAAGGAAAGTATGAGGAAGCAGAAGGAGCTCTTCAGGAAGCCCTGGATAAGGACCCCAACAACCCAGACACACTGATTAATCTTATGGTTCTGGCACACCACACTGCAAAACCGCAAGAGGTAACTATGGTTCTTAAGGGTTTCAAAAAATGTCATTGTTAGTGTTAATATAATTTTGATCATGCAGACAAATAAGTCCTTATGCATTATTTCAGGGGCTCTGTCAAAAACTATGTATGGCAGTTATGATTTGAATATCACCATCAATATGGTTAAGTTCATTTGTTTAAAATAAAAATAATTTGGTCTAGATCCTGATGAGTTCCAAAGCTATACCATCATATTTGGTCTTAATAATTTTCAGGCCATATCTCCCTTTTATTTTTGTGGGTCTCCATTACATGAGATTTATACTCTTTTTTCACATAAATTTCTATTAAAGCCTGCATGAAAGGATTTGATATGGAGCATTATTTTACACCTAAATCCATAAAGGGAAAATTTGTTGTAGAAATTCGAGTCTCCGGCCGGCTAATGAAGAATTAGAGGAATTTATTTCTGGTGATAGAAATTTATTTCTCGCTATAATGTGGTTCGGATTCCACAATAAGCTGTAGACCCCGTTGCTAGGTAACCAATTGGTTGTTAGCCATGCAAAATAAGTCTAATCCTTCGGGCCAGCCCTAGGAGAGCTGTTAATCAGCTCAGCGGTCTGGTAAAACTAAGGTATACCTAACTTTTTGTTGTAGAAATGATAGAGATTTTGATATGTTTGTACCAAATTGTTATTTCTTTGCAGGTGGCTAGCCGATACCTGGCCCAACTCCGTGATGAACACAAGACCCATAAATTTGTTGATAGTATTGTAGCTAAAGAGGAGGAATTTAACCGGTTAATGAAACAGTATGCAGCCTAGACAGTCATATGTTTGTTTTTTTATGTATTTTTGTAAAAGATCAACTATGTTAATGCACCTTGATTGCCTACTATTGATGCCATGGTGTGAACCACATATTGGTTCGGAGGATTAAAATTAGTTTTTATTTGGAGCTATGTTACTTTATAAAAAATATAATTAAATATTTATGCTGTTAATAAGTTTATTTTTATGATGTCCTAACAATTACAGGAAAATTATTCCCAAGATATCTGGTGTAAATTTAAATGCTTTCACTTAGTGAGCATTTTTAAGGAACGTAGAACACTTCGTAATATTTCTATGATTGTAAATAACGCTGACTGTGATAAGCTAATGTTATGAGCAGATAAAAGAATTGGACATTTTTTCTCCAATATTGTATGAAAATTGAAAGTCAAATTGACTTAAGGGATCTCTGTTTTTCACAGACGGCAGGACTGGTAATAACAAAGTACAGATATGTAGATATTATGCACTGGAAATAATTAAAGACAAGAACAGCATTAACGATGAAATGGGAGAGACAAGGAATAAAAATAAAGGAAGGTATAAAGTAACAAGAAATAATGAGGTGATGAAAGCCATGTGTCCAGGAAACAGAAGATGGAAATGTTAGAAAGGAAGGAAAATTAGCAATTATAGTGAGCTCAGTAATAACAGAAAATTACAGAAAGCTAATAGCATTGAAAAACTTACTGAGGAGGAGTAGCAATGCCAGCAATAACCAATAAAAGGCTGCAACAGAAGGAAAGTAGTATGTCACAAAAAAATGCTAAGCTTTCCTAGCTGTGTTGCAATATTCGCTCTAATTGGAAGGTAAGTAAGTCTGTAATGAGAACGAGGGTTATGGTATCAAGAAACCCGTTTGAAAAAAACAAAGGGAGAATTATTCATTGAAAAGTGTTAGCAGAATTCAGACAAAACAGGACATAGAAAAATGAAGAAAGAGGAAGTAAAAAAAACTAAGGCAGATAAGTGGGCAGAAAGTGGAGGGAAATATGGCCGTGTGGAGCAGGAGAAAAATCTAGATAATTTTCTGTCACAGTGAAAGGAATAACGCGATGAACGAAGCAAGCAGAAAGATCTACAATACCCTTGTAAAGAACGTAAGGAAATTATAAAAGGAAAAATTCTCTTTACCAAATTCAATGAACAGAAGGGAATGGCAACCTAACTATATGGGGGAAAAAGTCAACCCAATTCGGTGCAGGCTCCAAGCCCGGAATGGTAGGGAGGGTTGGAGTCAGGAAGGGATCCATCCCTGAAGCAACTGCCATTAAAACAGCGATCCCGACTAAGGATGACACTGGGAAGAAGAAATAAAATAGAAGAGAATTGCTCTCACTGAATTAACAGACCTAGAAGGAGGATTAAAAAGAAAGGCAAAAAGCTTAGTAGTACAAAAAAGAAGAGGTTATAACACTACTTTAGAGAACCTGAAACCCCCTAACAGAAAACCGGGAATATATAAGGTTAGCCCTGAAAATTAAGAATGTTCTTAACCTGGAAAGCGATGGATGTCAAAGTTAATAGCATGGCTCTGCCTAAGTTAAAAAGAAAAAAGAAAATAAAAGAGGGAGAGTTAAAGGTAAAGTGGAAATATTTTTCAATATCTAGTTTAAAAACATCTTTAAAATTTCGAGGTTATTGTTGCTGGAAAGAATAAAGCACTTTGAAATTCTATAAGTAAAGTAAAACTAAAGACGATTAAAATTGGAAACAACAAGGGAATAAAGCTTAGCACCTCATGTAAATAGTGTAGTGTGCTCGCAATTGTGTTTATGGAGTGAGCTCTTAGGAACCAGGAATGTGGAAATGACGAGAAAAGAAACTAAAAGTGATAAGAAACCATAAAGTAAGGCGCACAGGAAGAGCCGTTGCAACGGTTCGAACTGACCTGAGGCATCTCATTATCTGTTGTTGTCCTCCAGAGTCTGAGTTCGTGTGTCATTATTTGTGTCAAAGGTTGGTTGTACACTGGGTGAATTGACTATTTATGCACGTTGGTTTTTACCTTAAACCTTTAATCATGTGATGTATTAGTTTTTCTCAAAACTTTTGACGAGAATCCCCTGACTCTTCATTGTGAAAATATAAGGGCCGGCAGAGTTGCCGAAGTGTAGTGACGACACTGAAAATTCGTTCTGGCATAACAGAAGTCCTTTGCTTATTCTCCTCAATCTCTGCAGTGCTGCTGGTTGAGAAAGGCTGCATTTTATGGCTGTGCAGACGACGGTCATCACAGCCTTCCCAGAGCACTGCAAAATAAGGTCTAGACCTTGCTGTGAATGCTGCGGGAGTTCACTGTGTCCGCCACGAGGAAAAAACTTCATATATTTTAACAACTTCAGTTTCGATACGTCCTCCCATATCCTGTCATAATTTCAAGTGGTTTGTAGATCGACGAACCAGAGATATGTCCGGTGACACATTAATCACATGAAAAATGGTATAAAGTTCATTTAATCCGAAATAACGGAACTGGGTTTTGTATTTATTGTTTTTGACCATTTCTCCAGCAGAAGAAACTCCACTCTTCCAAAATGTTCCAAATTATCATCGAAAGTCTTGAAAACTTCTTTGTATTTATGAAAAAGTCATGATATCCAGCTGTAGAATTACAAACAACAATTATAGTGGGTAAATAAAGCACATTTTTTGTTACCACACACTTGACACACCTCCCAAATCCACATGCTTACAGTAGATGCAGACTGTGTTAATGAATCAGAGCAGGAATTCATTTATGCTGTGTAATGCATAGTATTGTGTAATATTTGTTGTCAGAATTAAATTTGATACTGGAACTTCATGTATTACAGACAAAACGAACTGGCAATGCAGCTAATTTTTTTTTTAGTGGAAGGAAACTCAGTGATTTGGCCCATGGCTAATTCTACTAGGTTTATTAATACCTGCCATTGACAATGAATGCAGAGGCTGCAGTTGTTCAGTAATGCAGAGGTTGCAGTTGTTCAGTTATGTGGCCTTAAAATGAATTTAACTCGTGTTTGCAAACTCTACCATTGATTGCAGATATTCTGGTAACATTATAATATTACCCTGAGTGCATCGTGTAACATTTTTCAGGCAAGATATGGCGAATAGGCATCGAGTGCTTGATTGTCCCACATCATATATGTCTTAAGTTTACAATAATTGTAAAGAAAAGGATGTCTACAAATGACAATCACTGAAACATTTAACGGAAATAGAAAAAATAGCCTGATTAAAAGAGGTAATAGGATTTGTAAACTCAAATTTGGGAAGTATAAACACAGTAATTTTCATTCATTGTTCCTAATTGTGGAAGTGAGAGTGAATGAATAATTAAAATGCTTCCCTGTGCCACAGCCAAATGTACAGATATTTCCAAGGATGTGGACGGTCATTTCATCTGTAAGTTAATGTGAGATAATACCCTTTCAGAATCCTTCTGACAAGATTGTAAAATCAGTATTCCGCTGTGTAGCAACTTCTCAAGCCGTTGAGTTTCTCACTGCATGTGCTATATATATATATATATATATATATATATATATATATATATATATATATATATATATATATATATATATATATATATATGTACAGTATATATATATATATTAGTGGTGAGAAACAAAACTTTCCTAGTCTTGGAATTGTGTATTTCTGGCATGGAAGACACAGTAATGGTACTAGATTTAAGCAACACATTAAGCTTAGGCGTTAATAAGTTGTGACAGTGGCCCTGGATGAAATACTGTTTTCCCTCCCATCCATTAGCATCTTTAGAAGTAAAATGTTTACATCGATCGAGCAAAGTTGCGGAGCCATAATTTCCCGTGAACGTTTGGAATAGCATATATGCTTCATGTTTCTCAAATTCAGTGTGATTTAATTTTGCCGAAGGCAAAATACGTAAATCTAGTATAGAATCCAGAGAATAAGCTACAGGAAGTGTTCCTTTTCTCTCTCTCTCTCTCTCTCTCTCTCTCTCTCTCTCTCTCTCTCTCTCTCTCATACATGCACACACACATCGTATTTGTGAATTATCCTCATGTCAATTACTTTACTGCAGAACAATACATGATAGAGATCTAATAGATCAAGTGTGAGAAGAACCTGTTGGAGAGAGAGAGAGAGAGAGAGAGAGAGAGAGAGAGAGAGAGAGAGAGAGAGAGAGAGAGAGAGAGAGAGAGAGTCTGAAATGAGTTGTAATTTCTGCTTATGAAAACATTTCGTTGTCATATATTCATGAGTAAGTGGAGTTTGTAATTTGTTATTAATACTAGGGCAGGTTAAAGAACTCTCTTCTCTTGAGAGAGAGAGAGAGAGAGTGAGTGAGAGAAAGAGAGTTAGTTCAGATTTTAAAGTTGGGATACCAGTTTACGCATCAGTTATTTGAAAGGTCATTGGTTGAGAGATAGTGGGGTAAGAGAGAGAGAGAAAGAGGTGTTTTAAGTTTTGAAGTTAGAGAGAGAGGTGTGATGTATTTATCATCTTCCACTAAGTCGAGTCTTTAGGAGCTTGTGTTTTTTCCCTCCCATGCTTGACATGAACAAAGTTATATTAAGACAGTTTATATATATATATATCTTTCAGTTTTAGATAGATTGCTTTTGGTGGATATTGGATTTTGTGCATCGATAATTAAATGTTGTTGTTGATTATACAAAAGAAGAAAAATTTTATACAGTATATATATATATATATATATATATATATATATATATATATATATGTATATATATATATATATATATATATATATATATATATATATATATATATATATATATATATATATATATATATATATATACTGTATAATATATATATGTATATTAAAACCAAAACTGTTTTGGGCTTTTTTTAAAATGTTTGTTCTAGCAGTATTTCAGAAAACCTGTGTGTGTGTGTGTGGTATAATTATGAAATTGGCTTCAGTATATTTTCATGGGTGATGAAACACATTCTTGGTCGATTGTATACAAGATTAGGCGAAAAAAAGAGGCAAAACTTCTTTCTATATTCAATAGAAGGTTCCATATTTAATGGTGACAGAAGTTATCCTTGATACTCCTTGTGTATCAGTTGATACCGATGGTATCAATTTGAGACGAGAATGCCCTCTGTAGAAAGTTTCTCTTAAGACTGGAAGCCTCTACATTTAAAAATACTGCTATTATTAAACACCTGTAAGAAATGTTTTCCAAAATTAATACAAAAAAAGATGTGATAGAATTGTATTTCATGGATTTACTTATTGCTCTATAAATGCGTAGCATAAAATTATCTTTGCCTTGAGTACAAAAATTTTATTTTGTGTGTATCGCTAAAACATGGGACAACTTCTGGAACCAAAATGGCTGTTGAGTGTGCAGGTGTTGTTCTGTACGAACCTTGTTTGGCTGGAAAGAAGCACGCAAGTTGTAAACATTTTACTCATAGATGTGTATACCAGATCACTACAAATTACTCGTAGACCAAGTTTCACCGAACATCCTTCACTGGCACGCTTAATTGTGTTGCATGAATTACTCTCTTCTCCTTCCTCATCGTTACATTTCCTGCAGGTTCCCATTCAACCGTTGATCGCTACTAAGGACACGGATAGCAAATATCAAGCGTGACAAGTGGTTTCATCCAAGCAAGAATTTGGGACTCTGTTCTGACCATTTTGAGGAGTCATGTTTTGACAAGACTGGGCAAACAGTTCGTCTTCGACCAGATGCTGTTCCGACCATTTTTGATTACCCACTGTATCTCCAGAAGGTACGTTTCTCACATAGATGTATGCAGTAATTGCTCAAAAGCACATGCACCATGTCCAGTGCAATTACCCTGTTTAAATCAGGCTGTGATTTAAAGATTTCATTACAAAAGACATTTGTGATGTGTATGTGTACTGTATGAAATTGGGAACCTTCATGAAGTCTGTTGGTGATTTCATTGTACAGCAGCTGAAAAATGACTAGGTATTTATTTACCAATTACTGTACTTGGAAGGCAGTAGCAAGGCCAGACTTGTCTAGTGTTCCCCGATACCACCTTGTCTTCTTATCATGCTTGATACATGGGGGACCCCTATTGATTTCAGTCAATCATTCCTGCATCTAGGAGAGAAGGAGCACCTTTCATTTTTTGTTCTAGATACGTGCCATATGCTGAAACTAATAAGAAATAGTTTGGCATCATGTCTGATCATCACATAAACTAAAGGAAGGGCTTTGCCTTCGTAACAAACTGAAAACTCTTCATCATGCGGTGGGAACGTGGGATGAAAGCAGTTTTGCAGACTAATCAGCTTTAGTGAATTCAGTCAAGTTTTTGCTAAAGATCTGAAACTCCTCAGTTCTGAGGGTTGGACGCTACATTTCAATTCATTAGATACATTGATTGTATGTTTGGTTTGATGAATTCTAGGAATCCTCTTGCTCACAAGAAGAAATATGACTTGCTGGTGAGACATCTTGCAACAGAACTACAGCTATCTCTCTCATTTTACCCATAGCAATGGACAATTGGTGTATTCTTACAGAGGAAGACCCATTAATTGAGTTCCTGTCAATAATCATTAGCACAGAGTCTGTATAACCCACTCACAAATTGTGAAACTCCAAAACTGAAGTTTCTGACCACTTACTGTACAAGTTTTTTTTTTGCTGTTGTTAGATTGATAAATAGGAGCATAAACAGCAATTCAGTTCACATTTATGTGCAAGAGACTCCTTGTTCATGATGAGCATGAACCAGAAGGCAGAATGCTTAGCTAACACAGATTTTTCCTGTATCCAGTACCCAACCCAGGTGGAAAAGTATGATAGAAATATTGATTTGGTGATCATAACTACTGTGATGCACTGAATTCTCCACTTTTTCTCTGCCTCTGATGTGTCAGTAATTTTGTGATTCAGTGTATATCTGGCTGATGTTTGCATAAGAAAACAGAATTCTGAGCCCACAATGACAAAAGCTACTGACAATAATATGAATTTAGGTGGAGGTCTGCTTGCAAACAAGAATCAAGGGGGTTTTGTCAAGGTAACTGAAGACATGAAGGTCTGTAACTCAGCAGAATGATGGTTGCAATGGCAACTTCACACAACCTGTGGTTTTTTTTACCACAACTACTGATGCAACTGGCAGCGCTGTATTTGCCTTTGCCACAGAAATTTTACCTGACAGAAAAAGAGAGGCTGTTTGTGTAGCTTACTGGCCTTATGTTGGACTGTTTAGCAGACTAAAATCACATTGCATTACGCTTTGTAAAATTACAGAGGCGTTATTTAGACAAGTGCAGCATTAAGACACTTGACTGACCTGAAAGTAAGGAAGCAGCCATCGAAACTAGACATGTTTAAACCCCAATAAATGAACGCGATAGTGTATTTGCAGGAATATATGTAGAAGGTTACCATTATATATATTGGAGTACTACAGTATACCTAATCTTACACATTTATTATCACTTCAGTCATTCAATAAGGTTTGGGTATAAATATGGCAATTCCCATGCAGTGTAGCTGTTTGTTATTTTATAGAAAAATTTATCCATCTGTGTACATAAACAGTAAACTTGGTAAATGTAGCAGCATTAATTGAATATAAGACATAAAAGTCTTAAAACATTGCTTTGTTGTGTGACATTTCTGTGCGGTGTTCGTTAAAACTGAAAAGAGGTGGTTGTTGGTTTTTGCCAGATGTACATTTGTAGCATGTGTGGATTAAATGTGTGACTTTGGGAGCACGTTATAACTTGAAGGAAAACCAGTGGGGACAGGGGTGGGGGCTAGGTGCTGAGGTTTAATCATAAAATACATAAATTCCATGTGGATGGAGCATTACAATAATGCTCGCATGACAGCATGTTTGTGGCTGTGTACTGATGACACACTCTGTAATTGAGGAAGTATGTACAGTATTAGTAAGATGTCAAGAGTGGGAGGGGAAAGTATAATTGTTAAAATTGAGGAAATTTGAAGGACTTGGTGAAATTAATAGAGAATGGTTATAAGCCATGTATGGCGAATACTGTAATACTTATAGGTATTTGAAGGAGTTTTGACTGCGTGTGTGATAGATTAACGAAAACAAGAAAAACCCAAATATTCTCAGTTGAGATCCTTCAACAATGTTTCACACTGTGACATCTGTTATTAAATGTTATAATCTTAGGCAAGACTACAAACAAGCAAGACTGAATATTGATTTTGAAAACATTAATAAAACCTTTCCACTTCAAATGTGAGTAATGTTTTGAGTAACATGCATCAGTTTGTCAACTAACATAAACCAGCTTAAGATACATTTTTTTCCTATCCCTTCAGCAATCACTTTAAATCATACAAGTTACACAGTACATGAATATGAATTGATATGTTTACTGTAGAGAAACCTAATGCATGTATGTACCATAATTTGCACGATGTTATGTTAATATAAATAGTGACTGATCAGTTAAGTCTTAGAAATTATGACAGGATAATGTAGAGGTAGCACCTGTATTGGAGTGGATGTGTAGTAGATATTGCATACTACACATGGCAATTCTCTAAGAAGGGTGAGATGACAGTTGTGTTCGTGCAGCAGCGTTAAGTGTTCACACAGATGGGAATGTGTCGTGACTCACCCAGCCTTCCTTGTTTTTATCAGAAATTTCAATTAACTGAATTGTGCAAAAAGACTCAAGCCGCCAGAATGGCAGGCCGCTGGAGTGTAGTGACGACAGTGAAATTCATACATGCGTACAAATCCCACGAGTGTTTATGGAACCCCAAATGTGATCTTTACCATATAAGAGACCCGAGAAAAGCTGCCATCGCTGACCTAGTCGTCCAGATGGGGATGCCAGGTTTGGATGTTGATACAGTTAAGTCAAAAATAAAGCTTATGCGCGCCAAATACCACAATGAGTTAAAGAAGGTACGCGCTGCTGCTGCAGTTGGGGAAAAGTATGTACCATCTAGCTACTGGTTCGATATCATGGATTCATTTCTGAAAGATGTCGTTGGTGACGTGCCACATTTACAGCCGGTAAGAAACTGAAAAATTGTAATAGACAAAAAATTATAAGATACAATAACAGTTTTAGTATGAAGTTCCATTTCCTGCAAGTAGTTTAACCTTATACTGTATGAGCTTGATATTTCTTGATAATGATTATTCAGAATTAGAGTTTTAATGTTTGGATGAACATCCTTTTTAATAAAGGTATACAGCATATACAGTAGATAGCATAACAGTGTAGAGGTTTTTTTCTTACTAGTTTCTGTTTATTCATTTGCACACATCAACTAACCAGCACAGGGTATTTTGGTTATCCCTAGTATCCCTAGTGTACGGATATAGTTTGGTGATGCTTAGTTATATGAATCTTTGCATGCAAACATGTGATCCTTTATAAGCTGCTGTAAGTTTGAGAGGACTTGTTTTTATTAGCTTTTGAGGTGCTTAACACACACACACACACACACACACACACACTTTTTTCTATTCTGTCTCAATGCTTTTCCACTTTAACCTTTAAGGATTTGAAAAGAGTGACAGCTCTAATTTTATTAGAGATCATGTTATTGCTGTGCTTTTATTATAGTTAAAATCTTTGAAACTAATCACTGTACGTAGGTGCACAGAAAATCTCGCAGCCCAGGTGATCATCAGTATAAATCAGGTAAAGCAAGTTCAACTGGCAATCTCTTGTAACCAGGACATACCTTACCATCCCCTAGCTACAACCCCTTTTATTCCTTGTACTGCCCCTCCATCTATATTCTCTTTCTTCCATCTTACTATCCACCCTCTCCTAACAATTGTTTCACAGTGTAACTGTGAGGTTTTCCTCATGATATACCTTTCAAACCTTTCTGTTCTCAGTTTCCCTCTAACCACTGAATGACCTCATAGGTCCCAGCACTTAGCCTTTGGCCTCAATTCTATATTCCTTCCTTCCATACCTTGTCATCGTTTCTCAGGAACCTCAGAGAACTTAATGTTATCACTCCAGATATGTCAAAGGCTGTCAACATGGTTGGTATGTAGTAATTTCTCATTAGCCAGACCTGTTCAATTATGGGTTTACTCTGCAAAATCATGTAATGTTTTAGTCATACCTGTTTATACGTATTTTAATAGATGGTACTATCCCAGCTTCGAATGTTATCCATCAAGGATCAGTTGTCTCCCCTACCCTCTTCCTTCTTTGTGTGAATGACCTTTAATTCCAACAGCGAAGCAAAGTAGTATTTATTCCTCTGTCAAGTGAAATAAATTGGTTAATAATGAGACAACGTCTAATCATCATAGGAGACTTTAATGTTGTGGCTGGTTCTGATCATGATTAATGGCCACTACAGCTTGGAAAAGGTGTTGGGAAACTGATAAGAATGTTAGAATATATGAGATATGCTCCAGTATCTGTGTTTGTGTAATTAAAACATATTTCCCTGGTAAAATAAGTAGAAATCAAACTGATGTTATTTTCACCCAAAAGAGACATTTGAAATGTATCCTTCCAGCTAGTATAGAAAGTCTGCCAGTTGTGACATATCTGATTAGAACTTTGTTTGCTGGAAGATAGTAATATGCATATTAAAGAAGATTCAAAGAGTAAGAAATATCTCGAGTACCTGTATATTGACATCTCTGATGGGAAGAATGCAGTTCAAAGGGAGAAATTTGTAAACATTTTCAGAAGTTAAAACCATGCATACAACTGAACAGCTTGCATGGACTGCATTTGAAAATTTACTCCCCTCTGCTGCACTGAGTTGCTTTGGTTTGTTGTTAGGGTAAAAATAGCTTTTTATTCCATTGTTGGATCTTGAAGGGAAAAGCAAATGTCTAGTTGGGTTCCGAAAATTGCATTGGTATATGACATACATTCACAGATTATTCAAGTTGTTTGCTTCAACTGAAAGTGACAGCTGATTTAGAAATCACGCCAACTTTAAAAGTGAAGTGAAAGTGTCTGTCAGGGAAATTGCTAATGATGAATCCTATGGAAGTGATGGAAGCTTGCTGTAGTCCTCTGGGTTTTAGACGATGATCGCTGTAAAGTTTTATAGTGTAATTAAGCAGCTAGAGAGAGAAAGCTCTGCCACAGAATTACATTGATTTCAAGTATTTGTACTTCTATGGGAATAGAAGTTCTGGAGACGACTGCAGCAGTTGTAGATATACATATCTCCTTCCTTAGTGAAGAGGTAGAAATTTTGCCAAGTAGTGTAGGCCCTGAGGCACTGGAATTTTTGAAGTGCTTTTTCAATTGTAGGCATGGTTTACACTTCAGACATTATATATATATATATATATATATATATATATATATATATATATATATGTGTGTGTGTGTGTGTGTGTACCATATATATACATGTATATATATATATATATAAAGTCAATTACTTTGACTTAAATTGTGGCATGAAGCAGAAATTTGTTTTTCCTACCATACTGTCTGCTTCTGAATGTAATGAGGATAGAGCCTGCATTTTATAATGGATGGGTATTACATAATAGTTGGAGGTTTTATACTAGGTTATAATGATTTTACAGTGATCAGTTTGCTTTCTACTGATGGTACTGTTTGGCTGTACATGCTGATTCATCCGTACAAAGGCTGCCCAACATATCAGTGCCGTATAAAATCACAGGCCTCATCAGTGGTTAAGAAACTTGTTGTGCAGTAAAGGAGTTATTGTTTTCTGTGTTGGTTTTACTCTAAAAGTCTTAATTTGGATGGAGAAATATTCACCTGAATTGGTAAAGCAGTTTGGTTCAACAGGTATGCTTACAGTAGAATAAATGTCAGTGTTTACATTCCTTTTGTGTCATGCTACTTGTGTGGTATGAAGGGATGGTCTACTTATGTACATTCTACAAGAGACTATTAGCTTTCATTGCTTTTGCTTAAGAGAGATCCTTCGTTGGTATTACAGAGTAACAAATGAGGAAGTCCCGAAGAGTAAAAATTCTGACTTCACTGTCACTGTCCCTATATTAATAGAAGATTTTATTGGATGGGCCATATTAAAATTATGGATGATGATTAAATCCCAAGTAAAATATTTTATGGAAAAATATTGAAAAAGGAAGGAAAGCCTCTTTTGTGCTGATCAGATTCTATGAACTGTGATGTATATCAGTGCAAAATGAATAGTTAGAATGAATTTCTGAGTTTCTGGAGACAGATAGCCAAAGAGTGCTGTGAAGTTGGCAAAGGGAAGTGGAAGCAATGCTTGAGTAATGTGCATACCATGAGCAGGAATGCTTAATTTAGCCATAATTATGGCATTCCAGATTTTACAATCTGGACTGTACTGTATCTCTGAATTGGGTAGGTAAAACTTGGATCATTTTATGGCTTCCAAAACTAATATCCTTCCTAAGTCCTTGTCTCATTTTCTTTCTATCTCCATAAGAATATTTTAAGGTTTTCGAAATGGAACCTCTCTGGTCTTAATGTCTTATGAGCCAAGAAACAGCAGCAGATCCTGAAAAGATTATGTGGCGGAATAACTTAATCTGTTTCAGACAGACTGGATGTGTTATTTAAATGCTGCATATGCTCCTTCAAGCAACTGCTTCAGATTTTGTAGGACTTATCCATTCTTATATTGAGTGCTGTTTACAGTTTTTTGTTGGAGAGAGGGGCCCCTTGTAAACTATTCTTTGTAATGGGGAGTCAGTTTTTTCCTTTATTTGCATGTGTGCCGTGGAAAGGATTTGATTAATTGATTCTTGATGGTGCATTGCCTCCTTTTTCTTGTCATTGTCATGCAGCCCAGGCTTCATATATTGTCAAAATTTGGTGCCAGACTTTTATGTATTATCAAACAGTTTACTAATCAGACCACTTGGTTCAGATAAATTCAGAGACATTGGTGCATGTATATGGGGAAACAGAATCTATTAAAAAAGTTATCTGATTAGCTTTTTTAACTTGACATTGGAATAAAGAATAGAAATATTTTGGCATGGTAGCATAGTGTATGAATTACAACCATGCATATCTAAGAATTGATGAAGAATGTGGTAAACTGTGACACTGAGTATTTTTTGCCTTATCTGAGAATTAACATAATTATATATACAGCATTTCCCTACAGACCACTGGAAAAATATTATACAAATTGTAAACAGAAAAAATGACTATATAGCCTGCGCCATTTTTTATATCCTTTGCAAATCTAGGGAATGGATGGAACACATATTACAAGGAAAACAGACAGAAGAGAATTCTAAATCTGCAGTAGCTAATAAAGAGTAAATGTGGAGAGTAGTGGATTGAAAGGGAGAGAATCTTTCTTTCAGCTCAGTGAATGATGGCCAAGAAAGTACCTGTAGAAAGGGAAGAAAAAGCCCACCTTACAGCTGATCAGTTCATAATAAGATTATAAAAATGATCAGGGGATGGAAAATATCTGCATCAGCGTTGTATAAGATAGGCACTTTAGTGTAAGTATTCCCATATATGTATTATGGGATAAATGCAGTGAATTAAGATGACATTTTTTCCAAGTTCTTATAAACATTGAACCTTTTCCACAGTAATATCAAATGCAGGCTCTTTTGCTCTGTATGGATGTTTTATGTGTTTATTTTTTCCAGGACATCATCACAGCTGACTCTATCTTTGACAGTTCAAGTATATATGAAAATGACTTCGGAGATGATGAAGATTCGATGGAGAAGGCACCACCAGTTCTCGACGTGAAAAACACATCAAAAATGACATCTCTGCCCTCAACAAGTGTAACCTCTGCCAGACGTCCTTATCGCCCTGGTCCTGCATGCAGCAAGAGAAGGAGGCGGCCTAATGCGGTTAGTGTGAGGGAGGAGTACGTTGAAGATGAATTTGATGCTTTTGGGAAGAGCGTCTCTGCTCAGTTGCGTAAGTTGTCACTCAGCCGAGCGCTGCGGGTGCAGACGAAAATCCAAAAGATATTAACTGAAGAAAGAATAAATGACATTGGTATTATAACCAACTTGCAAGCTGCACCATCACCTACACCACCCGAGCTAGTAGCACCTACTTTTAAGCCTGTAGCCTCAGTGTATGAGCCTGTAGCATCTGCAAAGTTGCCAGAGGTATCTAGTTCTGATACAAAGGTTGCCAGTGTGGACAGTGGTTTTGATAGTGGTGTAGAAAGCACCACAACTAAATCCATGAGTGGAAGTATTGCAGGGCTTGATGACATAAAGACTGAAAGCATTGAAAATGAACCTATTCTTGAGACAGAGGAAAAAATGTCCACATCACCTCCAGCTTCAGCGGATGGCAAAGGCCTGCCATTGCCGGAGCCGATGGAAGAATTAAAAGCACCTGAGCGTGTACAGCCGAAAGATGAAATTATTCATAATGAAGAGTGTGAAATTGTCACTCTAGATGAGGATGACCCTCTGAAAGGCACTGGAGACTGACTTTAGTCGTCGTGGACAGATTATGCTTTGTGCATGATAGAGGGAGAGAGATGGGGGCTGAGTTGTCATTTATACATAAATTAAAAGAAGCTCAGCTTGACAGATCACTGGGTAATGTGAAATATTTTACATGTGAAAGTCACACTGTTTTATAAGACTGTCCATTAATGTGTCCTCATTTTCTGAGGGTCCTTGAAAACTTTAGTACTCCAATGTACCAAAATCAAATTTCTCATCAATGGTTCCACATACATTATTTTGGTCATGTTTGTTCATTATTTATTTACGTAGTCTGTTGCCTATAGTGTTCCATTCTGTATGTTGGTCTTATTCTGGGCATAACTATCACACACCATATTCCAGAATCATTGATTTCTCAACAATTGCTTGTATGTATATTGTGTAATCTGTATATTGAATGTTATCCCTACTCTTACTGAGCTTTGAGTGAAATTTTTTAAGTCTCTTGGTTTAAGAAGGGATGGTTGTTGAACTTGTGACATAATTACAATAAGACCCATTTTAATTCCCTTGCTCAAGCTGTCTTTGTCTACCTGTGTTTGCCACCTAAAAACTATTTTACAGGTAGACTTCATGTTCATTTACATGTGCATGAATGATGAAAAATCATTTGCAAGCTAGTACCATATCTCAGGTGTGTCACAGTTACAAAAAGTTTAAGTTTGTTTCTGAAGGATTTGTAAATACTGAGACCAAGTTCTTAGCCATTCCATGTAGGAATGCCATGATAAATCCATATGATTTTTGTGTATGTGCATGCAGAAGTCTGCTGTATAAGCATGATATATGCATTTTTTGTGGGGATGATAATATATGGGAAAAAGTAGTGTGAGCCCGAATTAATCTTTTCTGAATACTGTTTTTGAAAGACATGTTTAGGAGACATTTCAAAGAATATGCAGTCATGAAATATAGAAATCCTTTAATCCCAGGATGTACACATCTTTTCCCTTGCCACCTTTCCAGTTAATGGGTTTCGCAGACCCTTGACAGAACGTTCGTGGCCTGTATGGGTAATGAAAAAATATTGGGTAAAGTTTATGTATAATATGTTTTCTTTAGCAGAATAGTCAACTTATATACCAATTTAGAAAGTAGTTCACTTTGAAACCACAGCTTTCCATAAAAACAAGAAAAACAAGGGTCATTACAAAAATATCAATGCAAACATAATTGAGAAAATACTGTACATGTACCTTAGACACAGCAAAAATATAGTTTCATCAATTATGAAAATAAAATGCCCCATCTCCTGATGTTTAAAAATGCTCAGTATTAAGAGGAAAGTAGAATTGAATGCATTATTTAAAGAAGTAATTTTAGTTGAATTTTTTATTAAAAACAAATACTGAAAGAATACTGTACTACACATAAAATATGTAAATTGAATGCAATGATAACAGGTTATCAAAACTGCCAATTCACATGGAGGTTCCCTCCTGCTTCATAGGGAACACTTTTATACATCTGGGCAGAGGAGTTGCAGATAGTAATTTTCATCAGTATGCCTAGGTCAAATAGGGTCAAATATGTACAGAACCTTTATACTAATACACATTCCACAGGGATGTAGTGGCCCCATTTTCCACTTTGAATAAGGTGAAATCAGCATATGCTTGGCTGAAGAATAAAGGAACAAGAAATTGTTCATGCCTGATACTGCCCCCATCCAAAGGGGAAAAGCATACAATAAAAGTAGAATATTTATTCTGCGTTTTATATATATATAAAACAGTAGTTTACTCAAACTATTAAATATGGAAATAGTATGAGAGAGGTTTGATATGTCAAGTTCCAGCTATGGGACCCACACGTGGCTTCCCAAAGCTTAGACCAAAGTACCTCCATTTTGCATACTTAGATAAAGGCTAGTGGTGAGACAGGCTGGATTTGGGCTGAATGGTGGTATGTCTAAATGTGGAGCTTGATACCAGTGGACTGTAGCAGTTGCACACAATATATATATATAAATATATATATATATATATATATATATATATATATATATATATATATATATATATATAATATATATATATAATATTAATGTATATATATATATATATATATATATATATATATATATATATATATATATATATATATATATATATATATATATATATATATATATAATATATATATATAATATTAATGTATATAAATATATATATATATATATATATATATATATATATATATATATATATATATATATATATATATATATATATATATATATATATTATAATGTGCTTGTTGGAAGTGCCCTTTCAAATTCATGTAGACAGATAACATCTGCTAATTATAAAAGTTTAAGGGTAAAACTAAAACCAGTAATTGTAAGTAGATGAAGCAGTTGTCATGATGTTATTTCACTGATGTTTTTGCATTATTTTTATATTGAAATAAAAAGATATCTAATGATGTGTTGTATTGATCCCCTAAACTGAATAATTTTATAAAATAAAATACCAGCTTTGTATGTGCTCTCTCTCTCTCTCTCTGATTTAACAGTGCTTTGCATTGCTGAGAATCTGAATTGCTACATGTGTTTTCTAGTTTACTTGCGTAGGCTATTGAATGTGTATTCCGTTGTCTCAGCAATTAGCTGTTTTGTGGAGGTCAAATTTGGGTAATCTTGAACTAATTTGAAAGGCCCAAAGGTTATAGAAGCTTCACATGGCAAATTTTGGAGATGACGTTAAAAATCCACAACCGATAACACCGAGTAACCAATGGTGCGTTGTAAGCATGAGTTCCCTACGAACCCGATTAGCTTTAATGATATAAAATCTGCCATTCTTCTTCATTCTGCTTGTAGCTTCCTTCCTGGTCGCGCTTTCCGCACCACCAAGTTATTCCATCTTGTCATTCTTCGAATTCTATCACATTCCCCTCTTCTCCCTAATTCATTTAGGCGCGCTCATCTGTTAAATGGCGTATGACTTTCTCACCAGGGGTACCCGTTCTTTCCATTTTCTACCTTTGTTTTTGTGGTTACGTACATATGGACAAGATTAGATAGAGTACATACCTTGTCTTATCTACACCCTTATCCATTTATAAGAAGAGGTAATAATTTTCTTAACAACAACTAGCCTAAGGCTATGGCGTTTCCCTCATTCCCAGGTACTGTATAGGTATTTAATCATATTTTGTGGCAATATTCCGTTGCCATTATTTATAATGTCTTGTACAATTCTTCCCTTTTAATTTTCTTCATGTTATCTCAAGAATTCCAAATGGCCATTGAAACACCCCAATATTATCAAATTTGTTGCTGCTTCACTCTTTTTCCCGTTATCTTGATTCGTGTCTATGTTCCCTTCTTTCCTTCTCTATAAAATGCATTATCTTCTTGTGCGCACTTTATGCCTTGCCTTTATCTTACTTTTTTAACCCCTTAACAAAGTGGGAAGCACGCGTTATTCATTCTGTTGCAAGTAGTTTACGAGAATAAGCACGATCTTGATAGGATAAAGAAGAGATTGCTCCCCTGATGTTTAAGAGGTGGAAATGTTGGGAAGTTGGCCCAGGGGCCGTAGCAAGTGATTTAATCCACGTGTGAAGAACCATGTACCGATATCAGCACTTTCTTATCATTATTGCCGATAGGTTGCCGTGGCATAGTTTCTCGAGACGGGAGGGACACAAGTGAGGAGGGAGTCCATGGGACGAACACTTGTTCTCTTGATCATACCAACTGTGTATGTGTGTTTGTGTGTGTGTTTGTGCAGTGTGGCAGACTGGCAGTTATCCCTCAACCGTGAGTTACAGCAGATGGTGTTATATTAAAGAGAGGATTTTGCAGATATTCATAACTCACGCTTCATTCAATCTCACCCAGTGATTTCGAGGCGTTCGCAGAAATAGAATTTCAAGAACCTTCGCCCCCCAAAAAACTTTTTGTTTTTAATGTGGAAACAAGAAGGGGTGCAAGAAACGACATGAGTCATCGTCGAAGTGAAATAGTCACACCTGAGGGTATGTCCTACTTCGTTAATTTGTTTATTTGATTTTTAATGACGGTCAGCACATTGTTGTTTTTGTTTCGAGATGCACACTTTTGTTTTTCTGGACAGATAATTGATTCATCCAAGGAAAAAAAAGATATTGGTAACTGCCACATTCACCCAGTAACTGCTGAATCAAGCATGAGGAACTGTTATAAAGAGTATACCAGCTGCTTCATACACAGTATATATTTTCTGGCGTAAAATAAGTAGAGTTTTTATATCGAATATTGCCACTTTATGTACACAGATCTAGATTTATCGCGATTTTCGGAATAGCCAAGTAAGCTTTTTTCCCCTGTTTCATCAGTTTCTACATATGCTTGTTTGTCTTTTCATTATCAGGATTAAGAAAAAAGCACATGTTTTCCTTTACTTTAAAATCTGATCGTTTCAGACTGACGAAGGAAAGTAAATTCGTTTTCATGTCAGCCTTGGTGATCTAGGCCATAGGTGGTGGTGTTACTCTGCCATCCTTGTGCTGGCACGGGCTCTTGCTCTTCAGCAGCCCGTAAAAGGCCATAGATGTATTCGATTGCGTTGAAGGTCACATATTTCATAGGGATCAGGACTGAATCAGTAAAACTACTGATGGACAGATCCAATTTCTATGAACTAGGTATAATTAAGTCTGTTAGACTCAGGGTTAGACTATATTAGTGGCCAGGTGCGAATCGTGTAAATCTGGACATTCCCATTTACCTTGTGAAGATTCAGCTAAATATCTGAATTAGGACTAAATTTTTAAACCGTTTATGGTTATATGGCTCACTATAAAGTCTTTTCGATTATACTGATGTCAAATCATATGGATTAGGACTATTATGTTAAACTTATAAACAAAAAAATTATTGAAGTGCATTTCCGTTAGATCTACAGAAATGGCTGGTTTTTTTCTCCCTTGACATTTTATACACCATAATTCGTCCGCAGTCTTCTATTTTATCTGGAATTGCAATAGTAAGGAGAACGATTTTATGTTAAAAAAATGACCTTGTTATCGAAGTTGTGATACTATCTTATAAGATAACAAATCCAAGCCGTAAAGCTGGCTTTTGTTGAATAATCCTTATCAGAGGATTAGAATGCGGTTCCAGAGATATCAAACGTTTTCAGAATGTGCTGGTTATAGGCTAAGATCTTTACAAACAAGTTAAGCTACTTACGTGAAAAGAAGCCTATGTTGCCATATGTTCAGTGAATCAAAAATAAAAAACAGTGCTTCACCAGATGTCAAAAATCTATTCGCAAATTGTAAGCATTTGCCAGATCATTTGCTGGAACCACTTACTTGGTCATATCACATAGGCTTCTCCTTGTTTCCCTATATGAAAAAAAAAATCGAAACTATATTAACTTTCAGTAACTCCAGAGGGACAAGAAACGATGCAGCAGGTAAATGTGATAATTAATTAGTGGTGGTATACATTCAAGTGTAAGGTTATGCATAATCGTGGTTTTTTAGTAAGCAAAATGAGAGACTTTGATAAACGTCAGTGCCGTTAACGGAAAAAAGGTGAAATATTTAAGTTCCCATGGCCTCGGTAAGCACGATGAGATATTTTTACAATAATTGTGTAGCGATGTTTTGTAATGTAGTAATGATTACTAGCAATCAACTGCCAATATAGGTGCGTCGTGAGAGAGAGAGAAAGAGAGAGAGGAATCAAGACCTCCCTCACATCTAGATCTATAGTACGAAAATGTAAACAAGGTTTCCATTGTCACCACAACTATCAAGGCAAGCACTTCAGACTCCTACGCCTCACCAAACGTAAACAATAATGCAAATTTTTAGCCCTAATTCCTGTGAGCTTAAACCTAGATGTTTTAACTTAAGTAAACTTCACTGCATGCTGAAAGTAACGTATAATATCAGTCACCATGGAATGAAACTGCTCTATTTCCTTTTAGCCTTGAACACTTGGGACCGGTGAATCACTTGGCAGGCAGTCTTATTTTTATGAAGATCAGCATGACAATTACACGCTTGAAAGAGCAAATTGAATATTATGGTAATTACAGTTGAATTTATGATGAATTTGATTTACATTATTAAAAAAACAAGACCCGTCGCCAATGGATTAGAAGTCGTGAGAAAATTGAAATTACATGTTATGGCAATAAAAACAGTAGCCTACTGTTTAAATAATATAGAACATGAAGACATAACAGTAAATTTAACAGACGGTGTGGGGTGAGATGCAATGGATCAACTATATTCTTCATATTAGTTAATTTACTGCATAAAAATCTGGAGGAGACAAAGAAAGGTTTTTAAAAACGTTTCTTAACTGTGCTTCTAATCTATGCTGCTGATGGCGTGGTTCAAAGTCATTCTTCAGAAAGAACAGTAGAAGCGATAACAGTACTAATAGAGAGTATTACACTGTAAGGGATTAGAACTGTCTACAGTTAGTGTATGCCGGAACTCATGGAATTAATTAAACAACGATTAAAAGAAATGTAAAAAAGGATAATCTATTATTTAGAAAACAATTTTGAAAGCACCGTGGAGTATGTTCAGGGATTTGAGATGAAAAAATGAACTGTTTTATCAAATGTCTGCCATTTAAAGCGTTGTATTACGTAGTAGAATTCACTAGGTGTATATATATAGCTTATCATCACTTATCTTCATATTCAATCTTATCTACCCGGCACATTTTATTCTGAAATGTTTCCTGTCATTGGTTTTAGGTTTTCAAGTTGTTTGCTCTAAGGCGAACTGTTGAGGTTTTGCAGGGATAAGAAGTCTGATGTGGACCTCTGGTTTCTTAGTAGCCAATAGAAACTAATCTTAGCATTAACTTTATTTGTACTTAAGGTATTTCTTGATATTCTCTTCATATTCTTCGATGTTTAAGTCAAGATTTTATTGGTCTTTTTCTATAAGCTATACTTTTCTCTTTCATCGTTATACTGTTTATTCCATGTTTCCCATGATCCTACCTATGGGCATCTTTGCCCAGTTCCGCAGTCATACTGCCCTCCCCTTGGTCAAACTTTCTTACAGTTTTCAAACTGCAAAACCAATGTTGTTTTCCAGTGTCTGTTAATTTCTGGACAGTTACTCCTTCCTTCCTTCCTTCCCAGCTTGCCGCATTGTTGGCATGTCCACTGGCCATATTTACAACGTTGCACAGAATCTTTATCATTATCCTACGTATTATACTTCGGACATCACGTCGTTTTCGTCACCTCTTTTTCACTGCCTAGGGATCTGGGCTGATGTTATTAGCTCCTCGTTTATTCTATGTGTAATCTGCCTACGTCTTGTTCATTTTGTCCTAATCATGTGTAAGTTTACTTTTTCATTTTGAATCTGACTCGCCACTAATTAATTCAGCAATGAGACATCGCTTTCACTCTTCCGTATTCTATATTCTCCTCCATGATTGCAACACCCATCATCCACACAGAAAATTAAACTTCAAGTGCTACAGAACAATCAACCTATCTAGGGACGAGCCGTTACAGAGACGGATCCTTCGTCGTCCTCCCCATCCATAGTACTAGCCTAATACTACTGCTATCACTGCAATCACCCGGTGTTTTTGACACTTACGCTTCCATCTAGAGTGAGTATTATATTTTACTGGCATAAAATTCTTGCAAGGGAATGATACAACAATGAATTTTGCTCTTGAACACAACAAATTTAGAGCAAAAGGAAAATAGGATCTTATTTTCTGGAGGAGGCGAGGTTACTAATGGGTACAACAAGGTAAACGCGTGACAGTGGGCCTATTGGGGTATCCTATTTACCAGTTTGTAACTTAGATGTAACCTATTCGTTACCTTTAAGTGAATATTTTAGGGTATCTGATGAAAAATTACAATTGGTTGGGATAGATTCTCAAGCAAGTAGGCTTATAACAATGATGGTTGCGTCGACAGCCGAGTAACTCACAGGGAGGATAGTCTAAGCTAGGCCTCCTAGGCTATGTCGTAGCGTATCTTTTTATTTATTTATTTATTTATTTATTTTTTTTGCTTTAGTACCAGCTCACGAAATTAGGGAGTTTTACTTTGGGTAGAACTAAGCATTAGCTCTGCATCGGGTATTACCTTAGAAATTGACTTTTTGTACAGTGGCCTATTATGGTTGCTTAGGCTATCAAGAATTTACAGTTAATTTTTGTCGCTTGACTGTAATCTACACTTTTGCCGGTTTATTACTATCGTATGGGGGTCTTACGTATTTCGCCGCGCTCAGCACTAGCCCCTGGGGGATCAAATGTCCCTTCAGAGTGCATTTCGTAGTACTGAAGGATAATGTTCGTTTCCGGTCTGAACGTCCCCACTCGATGTTTCAGTATATCTATCGAATCTTCATTAAAAAATAAAAAAAATATTCTCTATTCATAATTCTCAAAACCTAATATTTATCACAATAAAAAATAAAATACATGTAAATGAGTAAGGATTTTTGCCAAGCTTCAATTTTGCAAAATGCACTTTGAAAGGACATTTGATTCCCCAGGGGCTAGTACTGAACATGGCAAAATACATTTGACCCCCATGGGCTAGTACTAAACACGGTGAAACAGTGTACATGAATCACTGTTTAGTACTAGCCCTCATGTGGAATTGGAGTTCGGACTGGAAACGAACTTTAACCGCATTGAAACTTAAAAAAAATCCTCAATTATTTACATATTTTTTATTTTTTATTGTGATAAATATTAGTTTGCAAGAATTATGTATATAGATCATTTTTAAAATTTCTTTAGGAAGATTCAAAAGATATAATGGTAGAACTATATAGTAGCTCATGCTGTATGACTGCCTTCTAACTTAACTTTTTCACAGTTTTTTTGGCTAATTATGAATTTACACCTTTAATTTTTGGTGCCTTGAGTGTAATTAACCTGTAATTAACCTGTGAAGTCCATCCAACAGGGGTTTCCATACGCGATCTTTACAAGACAGAGCGCGGGTATGTCTGTTTCGAACGGTTCATATCCTGTCCGGCATATGCAATAACTTGTTAACATATGGGTACACAACCCCCCCAGTACTAAACGCGGCGAAGGGACATTCCATTTGGCCGACAACATACAGATGCACAGCCAGTATCAGAACCCCTAAAAGTGCAGAAAAAACCAGTTGAAAAGATAAAAACAGACGCAGAGCTAATATATAGATTTACCGACATAATAAAAAATTGAGTTGGGATGTTAGGACCAGAAATGAACATTATCCCAGTCCCCTGCCTAAGTTACATGGACTCCTAGGTTAGGTTGGGTTAGGGTACATTAGGTTAGTATGGTTCCTTTTATAATAGATTTCCTTAGCCAATCCCTTCTTGAACATATGGCAGAGCTAATACTTAGAAATACTTAATAGGCCCATGATAATGATGGGTGCATTAAAAGTAACTTAAGGTAGGGTAGTCAAATTGAGTTCGGGACAATTAGGCCGTATTATTTTCAGCCATGAACCTGTTAGGCCATTGCAACTTTAGGCCATATGAAGTTTAGGCCATAAGGCATGGCGGAAGCTCCTAGGATGCTGCATTTAGCACTAGCCCCTCAGGATCAAAGTATTATATACACCCATTTCGGCTGTTTGCCAGTTCATATGTTATGGCTTATGTTGTGGCTTAGGCTATCTTTTTATTTATTTATTTTCTTTTGCTTTAGTACCAGTTCATGAAATTGTGCCGGCTTTGTCTGTCCGTCCGCACTTTATTCTGTCCACATTTGTGAAAAATGTGAGTTGTTAAATAAATAAAAATATAACGGTGAGCAGTTTCAGCTTTTCACTGACTAAAAACATTACTTAACAATTATGTAAGAGGTGAGATCATAAAGTGGGTGGAGGAAGTCTTAAAAAAAGAGGACACTGCATGGCAAGAATCTTGGAAAGCACTGCAAGATGTTAGAAACATCAAATGGAAACTTACAAAATTTATGAAGACAAATGGGAACTTTAAAAATGTATGAATTCTTACACAATCAATTGATGATTGGTGCTATTTGGTTCAGTCGAAGTAAGAAGTTAATTAGTTATGTCTTAGTCTTTGTTTTATTTATTGCAAAATTAGCTGCAAAAATCTTGGTACTGTACTTTGGAGGCAGTAAACAGCTCATGTTACATCACCATACACAATCATCTGCAAATTTTTGTTTAAAAATGATGATGATTTGAAGTCGTTTGGCTATCATTTGGCAGTTTTATAAATAAATGTATTGTAAATGTTCACTGTAAAACTGGTTGTGATGATTTTGGCATTTCCAGCTGCAGCACATAGTTTTCTCTTTATTACTAAAATTTCCAAATGTTTATTTCATACTACAGTATATTACTGTTCACAAGTGTTTTAATGTTTAACCCTGATATTAGTCTATAACTTAAGTGGGTTACAGTTTGATATTTACATTCAGGGGTAGTAAGTGCCAGCCAGCTTTGTACCAGTGTATATTGTTTTATTTTATTATTAAAACTACTGTTACCGTCATGGGGTGTGATGTATATACCTGGCTCAGTATTGATTTATATAAAAGTAATACATTTCTATCCAAAAAATTCTTTTGAAAATTTGCGATCTGTATACATAGTTGTTATTCTTGTGGTATTTTACTTTGTAACCTTTTTTTTTAAGGTGACGGAATTGGGTGCGATGAAGAAGTATCAGAAGATTCAGATTTTTCTGACTTTGAATCTGATGAATTTGATGATGAAACTGCTGGCTCTGTAAGTAATAACTTTAGTTTCTGTTATAGTCATCATATTTTATTTGTTCACTTACATGTAACCAAATGTGAGACTTATTTTCTATCTGTCTCAAGTTGACCATGCTACTCCAATTCTTTAGTTAGTTCATTCAATCCTGTATGGCGAGTAACCCATTTTGGTTTGGAGTACTGTACTGCATCGGAACAGAAGGTACGCTTGTTGGAACTGAACAGCATTTGGCTCAAGTTTTGCACTAATGGTGCCCCTTCTCCTTTATCTATCTTCATTATCCCCAGTAGCATATAGCTGTAGATACAGCCCTGGCCAAGTATGGGTAAGTTAAATAGCAAAACTTCCTATCTTTGTTGTTTTTAATTTTTTAATATAGTACGATGAAGTATTGTATCCGAATTCAGAATAACAGCAAAACCAGCTCTCTATCAAAAGAATAAATTCATAGTGAGTAATGAGTAATTGTCGTTTAATGCTTTGCCAGATTCATATTTGAGGACCCCATAAAATCTCATAGGGTTAACAAAGGGGATGAGGATAGGTGGTAGAGCATTATTACTTGAATTTGCTCTATGGCCACCTTCTGAGCTGGTCTTACCATCCAGGATGGAAACCATACTTCTAAAGTTCCCTGGGTAAGGTTACAAGCAAGCCTTGCTGGTACAGGGTTCTGTCAGCCATGTCACCTCACAGGTGGTTACAGTAGTAATCTTTCCTGGGTTCATATATGTGGCTGGGAATCTGACATTTCTGGGTGAGGAGAACACAACCAGTCATGTTCTTTGGATAATACTCCCATCTAAGGAGTGAGTCTGCATATAAAGATAAATTCAAGATAATTGCAGATAACCAACCCTTCATTTTTCATAGCTGCAGGTGAGTGGGCCCCAAACCCCTTCACTCACCTACTGCTAATTAACTACAGTGCTTTGTTAGCAAGCTCCAATGACTATACCAGTTTTTGCCAAAGTTATCAGATTCCTTGAATTTTCAGTTTTTATAATAAAAAAGCTCCTTGCCATGAATTTGATTTCCGTAATCCAAAAGGGGTAAAAAAAAAAACTTTTTGATGAAGTTTCTAGGACAGTTAAAATACAGTATGGAGATTTAACGGATATAACACCTGGAATATACAGTTTTCTTAGCTAAAGTATGGTGTAGTGATTTTATGGCTTGAATCCTGTAGTTGTATATTTGTTTACTTTGTAATCATGAATTGCATTGTCATGAAATGTGTAAAAAAATTTGTTAATACTTGTTGGTTAACAAGAATACAGTATATTTTAACTTAGTGCTTGGAATGTTAGAATGAACTATTTTCTTAGTTAAAGTTTTGTGTGGCCATTTTTTTTTTTAGTGCTATACCTGTATGTTTATTTACTTTGCAGGATGCTTTTCAATGCAGGTTACATCTCACCACAAACCTTCCAGGCCATCGGGGAGAAAGAGTTCGAGAACTGGTGGCAACAGAGCTCGAGTATGTACATGACTTAGAGCTCCTCACTGAACTAACCACTGGAGACACAGCAAGGGACAGGTACAATGTACTTGACATGAAGGTCTTATTGGGCAACATGGCTGAGGTATGCACCTTTGGCATAAGGAAAAATGAGAGTATATTGTGCCTAGTTTCAAGTATTTAACACTGATATTCTCTATCACACGAAAATATGTTTCATGTAAACATTTCTTGGGCTGTTGAATGTGGGTTATTTTTACTGTTTGTTTTTGGGTTTCACCAGGTAATTGATGTGGCTAGGAGGTTTTTACAGGAGCTGAAAGATGTAGCTCATCAGAAAGAAGAGGAGATGGTAGTAGGGAAAATTTTTCTACAGTTTGTTGATGAGCTTTCCGAAGTTTATAAAGTGTACTGCTCATCGTACAACGTGGACGTATTGCCCTTACTGAAAAAGGTACAGTATTGGTCTTTGTAGTGCTTGATGTACATTATTTTGGGCATTTGGGAGGCAAATGACATATAATATGCTCTATAGGTTATAAACTAAGGCAGTCTTGACCATCACTAGCAGTTGCTTTTATATAAAGCTGTTCACATCATTAGTGTGAAAACAATTAAATCTAAAGGTTAAGAATAAAGAAATATGTCAGAAATTGAAAGTAGAGTACAAGGAAATGAGGAAAAATTGAATGTAAAATGCAGTAATAAAAAATGGTATGCAGATTACTTTTAGACTTGTCTCTATCATTTGATCTGTACAGTTAAAATTGTTAGTTGAACCATAAATGTTTAGGTGAAGTGCTAGTACTAGTACTACCTCTGCTACAAGTAAAAATGATGACTCATGTTCATTTATAGATCGTATACTCACATTATTACTTTATCATCATTAGAAAGTAGTTTAACTAGACCACAGAGTCAAATTTTAAGACTCAAATTGCTTAATTGAAGAATTAATTTCTAAGAGAGGGACAGATATTAGAGCAATTAAAAATCAAGGGTACTGTAATCGGAAAATCAGATAGGAATAAACTAACCAGACTCTGTCACTCCCTTTTTGTCTTCAGTATGAAAGTGAGGAAACCACATCTGTTGCCCTAAAACTGCTTGCTGAGGAGTTGAAGCTTCATAAACAACATTTACTTGACTTGAATTATGTTCTTATCAAACCAGTCCAAAGAATTTTGAAGTAAGTGTTGTGAAGAGTGAAGTTACTGTATAAATATCAAATTGGCAGCTGTTTGAGTTGAAAAATCTTAGGGTGAATATACTTTATACCCATTGTGGTTTTGTTGTAAAACTTTGAAATGAGATTTAAAACTAGTTTCAGAGTCTTGCTAAGGAATGTTTGTTTGAGATAATGTCTTACGAGGAGCATTTTCAAAGTTAATTGAAAAACTTCACTAACTACTAATGGTGCTCTAGATTTTGCTTGTTTTGGTGTCCTTTTCATGCTAAAGTTTTTGTTAAAAGTTAATAATGATTTTGTGCAAGAATGTTGTTATCCAGTTGAAGTAATACATCTCATGAAAATTACTTCCTTATTACTTCTTACTGGTGCCTTTTTGCTGGTGTTTTCAGGGAAAGTGAGTGTGGAATAGGCTTTAGTTAGGCAGTTTTTTGTGTCTATGAAACATAATCTTGAAGAAAAATTAAATTAGACTTGTTGAAAGTAGGTAGTTGATTCTCAGTAGAGATAGGAAAACCGGAAATGTTATTCCAACAAATTGTCTGTTTAAAATCCACACATTTGTAATTTTTTGTTTGATAGTTCAGTTTCATACTGTTGCACCTAAAATGATAAAGTTTTTCACTTGCCAGGTATCCGTTATATCTGTATGAATTGGTCCAAGCAACTCCAGAGAACCACAAAGACTTCGGTGAATTGGAGGATGCCAAGAAATCTTTTCTGGTCGCTGCGAAAGATATAAATGAGTACACACGAGCTATGGATTTAGGTTAGTGGTAATCCTAGAAATTTTTTTTCCCCATATCTTGGCAAAAATTCACAGTACGGAAAGTATCCCTGTAAAGAGCTAAGCATCTATTAAGGTCATTTTTATATTTTTGTTTTTTATACTCGTATATTATACACCCACTTTTATGTTGGACTGCTACTATACCACCAGTACTACTATAGTTTCATTGAGCATGCATTACTGCTCATTGGTGCTCGTGCAACTTATACCTTCCTTGGAATTATAGCTATCTTTTCCTTCTCCTTTTAACTTAACGAAATCCGGTTTTCAGCCTTGGCTTTTGAGGTTTCTTAGGCATCCCATACTCATATGTGAGCATCTTCTGGGGATGCTACACTCAGGTGATTAAGCTCATTCTCTTTTTTTTATTATCTGAAGTAAAACAAGAAGTTATGTGACATCTGCTTCAATTCTGCAGTTCCACTGTTATCATTATAGAGGGATGAATAAATTTGTTTTTATTTAGCATTTCCCAACGTTTTGTGAGAGAGAGAGAGAGAGAGAGAGAGAGAGAGAGAGAGAGAGAGAGAGAGAGAGAGAGAGAGAGAGAGAGAGAGAGAGAGAGAGAGAGATGTAATTGTCGTTAGTGAGTGCTTGATTTGTTGGAAGAGGGATGAGGTCGTTAGGTTGTTTACGGTGCTGTCTGTCTGTGCAAATGTCGAGGGAGTTTTTTTGGTTTTAGAGAGAGTCTTGAGCTGAGTTCTGTGCAAGGCGGACATTGGTGGTGTATGATTATTGTATGTTCCGTGAGTCGAGTGTTTTCTGTTGGATGTCATTGTTGTCTGTGCATGTGTCTCTTTCTTTTTGCTTGTTTTTTTGGTTGGAAGTCTGTTTTCCAGGTTGTTTGTGAATTTTGTCTACTGTGTTGGCGACTGGACACCCTCAACCATCTCCCAGCAACCGAGGATCATAGTGAGTATTGTATGTGGTTATACGCTCGGTGTATCTGTGTTGTGTATTGTTTTTTGTGTTTTAAAATCCCGCCACATAATATATGGCTAAACGTCAACGTGGGGCTGTTGTATAACAGCCAAGTAGGGATTGTTTGTGTGGGTAGAGGAGAGTAAGAGGTCAGATGAGTGAGATAGAGAAACTGGAGAGAGGAACCTGAGTGGCTAGGAACCCAGGGTAGGCTGGAGGAGGAGAAATGGGGAGGCTGAGGAGAGAGAATGAGGAGTTGAGGAGTCATTTGGAGATGGGGGGGAATGCTAAGAAGTGCAAAAGAAGAAATGAAAGGGGAGATGAAAGAGTCCAAAGAGAGAATGGATAAAAGTTGGAGGGAATGATGAAAGGTGTGGAAGAAATGGTGAAAGGTATGTTCAGGGTGTTTTTGGAGAAGGGGCTGTTGGAGGCAGGTTCTCTGAACGTGAAGGGGCAAGAGAGAAAGAAAAGGAGGAAGAAGTGAATGGAAGCGTGAGTGATGAAAGTGATATGGGAATAGGAAGAAACGAGGGAATGAGAGGCAGGGTAAGGAAAAGGGGGAATGAAAGCAAGGGAAGGAACAGAGGGAAAGTAAGGATAAGTCAGGGGAAGAAAAAAGGAAGAAGGGAAAGGGAAAGAAACTGGCAAGAAGAGTAAGGAAGTGGGAAAGGCAGGAAAGAAGGGAGAGGGTGAAGGCAGTAGTGATAGTGAGGTGGATGGAGGTGAGTGGATAAAAGTGGATAAAAGAGGGGGAAGAAGAGTGTAATGAGTAAGATGAATGTAAGTGCAGAAGTGGACTCTTTTGTATTCAGAAGAGGGTATGAAAGGACAGAGGAAAGTAGCGAAAGTGAGAGTGAAAGGAGAAAGAAGTGAGAAAGGCTATGTATGTGAGGGAGGTACGGTGTGAAAAGTATAATGAGTATGGAAGTAGGGATGTGCATGATTTCTTTAGGGAGTATGAAAGGTTTTGTCAGGATAAGTATGGGGAAAGTAAGAGAGTGTGGGCACGAGAATTAGTAGAGTATCAGCAAGGATTCGTGACTTGGCTGAGCATGTCCACTGGCAAAATTTCCTTGAAAATTCTTTGTTTGATGTGTCTTGATGTGTTCTGCAGAATTTAAGGCTCTTTATTGATTAATGGATTGTATTAAATAATTTTTTAAACAAAATTTATTTTTTCATGGATTGTGATGGAGTAGGGTAATAATCTTGTATTGATTGAATTGTAGGTATTGCAAGACTTAACCTAGAAGTAGAGCTAAACCTCTCCTATCGAAAGATTTTGATTGCATATCTGCACATTGGCGGTACTGGCTACTGTTGCTGTTTGGGACCTGATGATCTGTCCACACATGCAGTGCTGACTGTTGCCATCTGTCATCATTTAAGGAATGTAATATCCAGGCCAATATCAGACCACAAAATAGGCTAATTATAGGTAGTAGTTAGTTTGTGGTGAAACAATTCAGTTTTCCTCTGAAACATTATTATAATCTGACTGTGTGTGTGTAGTTACTATGCCTCATAGCCTGCAGGGTTCTTGAGAGTGTTGGCTCTTTTAGTGGTTATTCTTTTGTTGGAATTCTCAGAAATTAAGGTATACACTCTAACTTTCAGTGCATAAATATCGTGAAGTTGACCATTCTATCCATGGGAAGATGCGCCGTATTAATCTACAGTCCATAGCTAGAAAGTCTGTCCGGGTGACAAGAAAACTATCTCAGAGGTTTGGAGTGCCTCATCAAGTGAAGGTGTGTGTTTTTGTATAGTTTTGCTCCTCAAGTATTATGAAAGAGACATGAAAATGCTGAATTTCATTTCTGTTTTATGTTGGAGTCATGCAATAATATCATCTTAAACCTTTGAAACTCTGATAATGTTAGCTGAAATTATATTCCCAATAATTGAGATTCTGGTGAAATCAAATGACATCATCTGGAGAAAATTCCTTATGAACTTTGACTTGTCATTTTGACTTTGATTTTGTTATTTAACATTTTTTTTTATATTGAATAAAGTACAAGTATTCAGCTTCAAAATGATTCCATACCTAGCATTGTATAGTATTTTGAAATGCAGAATTTCAAAGAAGTAAGTTGTAATGGGCTCTTATATATTTTTAACTTAGCAACATACGCTTTCTCATAACCGTTTGCCTTATTTTAGACAATGCATTCAGAAGTGAAAGAACTAGGAATCAAGTTTCGCAATGTCCAAAAAGCGACAGAAATTTTGGTGAAGAATGTGACATCTTTGGTCGAAGCAGTGAGAAATAGACATTCTACAGAGCTTGTCATTGCTGAGTTGTTAGTGGACATATTTCCAGAAGCAGCTGAAGTTCTTAAAGTCAAAGCAGCTGTTATGGAATCATGCAATAGAGTTTTACAGCTTTTTGTAAGTATCTTTCTGACCCTAATGCATACATTCTTTTTTTAAACAATTAGCATTGATGACAAGTTGGATTTTCTTTTGAAAAATCCAACCACGAGCATTCTTACTTGGGAAAATAGTAAATTACCAAAGTATGTGGTAATTTGAGTCACCAATAAAGTATGATAGGCAGAGCTGAAGTTCTAACTATTGGCCAGTAGGTTGTGATGAGTTCAGAATTATGAGAAGTCCACTTACTTTTACCTAGGCTTAAGCTTGTGTTCACGGTGGATTTAACAATCTGAGAAACGTCTTAAGAATGCCTAAATGACTGGTTGGGATAGAAGAAGCAAGTCTTGGATACTAAGTATAGCACACAAATACCCTAATGAGATTGGCACAATCTTCAAAATTTTTATCCATTCAGTTAATAGTTTTGCAGTTATGGCAATGGAGCTTCTTGAATAATCCAAATGGAATCCAGGCCCGTAGTAATTAAACCACCAAATGATCTGTCTTGATGATACAGTTCAAAACATATATTGAACTGTAGTATAAAAATACAGAAAGACTGACAGGTGAATAGTCAAAGTAAAATCATTTTGGCTACTGTAGATTTAGGCTTCTTAGGAGGAGACTGCAGATTCTGCCTTGAAGCATTCAGGAAAGAAGGAGCCACTGCTTTGCTCGCTGCTTGTTAGACAAGATGATCATTATTGTCGGCTGGACCCCTGTCTATGGCTGCATCCAATTGATCCTGGGGAAAAGCAGCTGGGAGCCCAGAACATCGCCATCCCTCAAGGATAAAAAGGAATCCACATCGATAGACCAAGCCACTTTGGAGAGGACAGCATCTCTCCTCATCAGCAGGATATTAGCCCACAAATTAGCGGTCAGATGGGTAAGGTAGGACATAGCCTTAGCACCAGATTGCAACAATCTGATGTAAGCTGAACTATTGACTTTACTCCTTGACGAAGGGGAAGAAGAAATCTTGGCAACAGCTGAAGACCATAAATCCAGCCAAGAAGCATTTTGGAAGGCAGAAGAGGCAGTCGACTCCAAAGAAACAGCTTCTTGGAAGGAAAGGGAAGAACCTTCTGCTCTGACCTGATCCAGGGTCAAACCTGGCTTCTGATGGACGACATTGGAGTTGACCTGTCTATTCAGGAGAGGCACGAGAGGAGTTGCATAATACTTCTTATGGCAAGGAAGAGGAGGAGGGAGAAATTTAAACAATCTGCCAGAACGAAGGGAGTTATCTCCTCCCGAAATCAAGGAATTTACATGATTAAGGACTGAGTCAGCGTGACTGGAACAAGGCAACTCAAATGATGGCCACAGATGTGAGAAGGCGAACGACATCTATTGATGTGGGAAGGTGAACGGCGGCTGTGGCTGCAGGAAGACAAACGATGGCCATGGATGTGGGAGGGCAAACAATGGCCGTGGTCGAGAACGGCGAAGCAGCTAGTCAGATGAAGAACCATGGTCGCATCCAACTCTGGCGGTGACTAGCAGTACATCTGTCACCATGCACACAGCCATGTCCATTCACACACCCATGTTCAAGGGAAACTGGAGAGGAATCACAACAAAGAAGGAGCAGATGATGACGACAGTGAAGACGAAGAAAGAGATCTATGCCATCTTTTCTTAAGAAAATGGGCGTATTCACTCGAAGAGCAGAGTCGACAGTGTCGAGTAAAGTCTGAATGAGAGAAGAAGCAGACGGCGCAACAGCAGATGACGTCATGGTAGAACTAGGCTGTGATGTCACGGGAGCAGACGAACTCTGGACGCGATCTGTTGGAACAACCACTGGCTGAATGGGAGGTGACGCAGGATGGTGAGTAGAGAGAACCAGTGGCATCTCGCTAGTAGGCGTAACACGTGACCCAGTAGAGTGAAGGCCAGGAGGGTTGGAAACTGTCATGGTTGCTGGCACAGGAATGCGTGAAGACATGAAATACCCCTGATAGGCCCAACGAAGCTTAAACAACTGACATCTGCGCATCTGAACCTGAAACAGAGGGAGAAGATGGTGCTGCCCAAAACATCCCCGAGAGAGAGAGATAGGGTAGCATGGGACAAATTCAGAGAACCCTTTCCCAAAACTTCCAAAGACCAATCAATGGAAGAAAAGGGAGACACACCTGACAAGGAAGGAGAAGCAAGGGGAGAAGCAGAACAACGAAGAACCTGAGGAACATTCATTGAAGGAGCAGAAATCTTTCCCCAGATGGCGCCTCCAACCTCCGCCTGTGCTGGTTCTTCTTGGCAGATCTCTTCCACTGTGCAGGATGCCAAGAACGACACTCAGGGCAAGGGTTAGTCACATTTCAATCATTCAATCTGCACCTACTACAAGTTGAATGGGGTTCATTCTCAAAAGAAGCCATATAATGCGAGCAAGGATAGGAGCCTACACCAGGACATTTTCTCTGAAGCTTACAGGAACTTTTGGGATTTGCATGATAAAAACCAAAACACTCATACTAAACATGCTGATCACAAAAACAAACAAAAAACATGGGCAAACGCAAAAACAACCTGCTATGGAGAGGAAGGAGAGAAAGAAATGACCTCCCTCAATGGCAGTAAGAAGAAAACTGATATGTCACGGGGTTGAGATTGGGTCGCTGGCCGCATCCCACCTCATGTCCATGACAGATGCCAGATGCCACCAGTTCCTTGCATAAACAATTCTTGTTTTCATTTTTACCGGTTTTCAGCTGGCGCCAGAAGATATATCCTAATGTTAAGACCACAGGTTTGTTAGCTATGAAAAATACAAATTAATTTAAACGTCATTTTGGTTCAGCTGAAATGGCATGAGACTGAAGTGACTAAAGTTCCTGGGAACCAAAAAGTGCTTTAAGTCCATTAGTACTTGATACAGCTCCTTCCTTTTTGAAAAGTAACAGTCTTCATAGCAATTCTAGATTTACACTTCATCTTTGGTGCCTTCATTTTGTAACAGTCTTATCTCTCACTGTTTTGCACCTTGTTCTTGCAGGGGGATATTTTTTCTCTTTATAGGTTTAAATCGAATGCAGCTTTTATAGTTAAGAACCCTACTTTCATTTTTACCATAAATACCAGTTACTTAGATATTAATATATATCAAGAGAAGTTGTTTCAGCCATATTGTAAAAATGTTTACTGAAACTAATGATTGATATTTCTAGACTTGGGACTTTGTCTAAAGGATTTGTTAAAAATAAGAGGTAAAAACTGTCACCAAGAAGCTGTACTGTTTGGTAGCAGTGCAGTTTGGTAGCAAGTACAGCTTGATAGTAGCACAGTTTGGTAGCAAGAGACCAAAGGTAATGAATAAAAGTAGGATTCAGAGGGCAGTGAAGTTGAGATTACCAGCACGATTGCAAAATTCATAAGTAAACATAGGACAGCACCTGGGGACTACTTGAGTAAGAAACCAGGGCTCATGTGAGTCATTGGTTTATTTTTAAGCAGCTGAAGACCCTAGAGTGAAACTAGAAGTTTGTACTGGTAACTTGTTCTACTGTGATCATTGGTTGCAATGAGTATAGTGCCTTCCAAGTGTGTTACACATCTATATTAAAAAGTAGTAAATGTATACTAAAGGTGCATCCACACTACACCAAATCACTTTGTAGGTGGTGTCTTATACATACATGGCAAGGTCAGAGATATGGATGGGTCATTGCCTGAGACAAATCTGTTGGCTTGCCTAAAACATTGTTTCAATTCTGATTGTCTCTGATGCCAAGTCCAAGTCCAAGTCCACACCATGATTTAGTGTTTTACAGGCTTGTAAGCAAAGAGCACTTCTTACTTGCAACGGCTTTTGCTACCACGCTTTATTGCCAAGTAATGTTAAATGAAAGCATAATTGAATGACCTCTTTTGTCCGGGAGCCAGAAGGTGTGTGCATTTGGGAAGAGTGAAGATTGTAAGTGTGGGAACAATACGATTGACAAAGTTGTGATAATACAGTTAATATATGAAATTATTTTCATGAAGCCCTAGATCACAATAGCTGCTGATTTGTGTAGGAATCTATTAAAAAATTTAGTATCGTCATTTTGTAGGTTTTAGTAATATTAACCAGAGTTATAGATTCAACATTAATGCCTTTAGATGTTTGTTGGTAAACTTTTAGCACAGTATTGTCAGTCTGGGAATTTGAAAGGGGTACAGTAATGGGAAATGCAGTGCACATTTTGGCAAGTGGCCTAAACTTAGATGACTAACTTCCACTTCTTTTAACAGGATAATGAAGTTCAGCTAAGGGTATTGCATCCTGCTCGTCAAATCTTAATTCTTTGTGAAGGGCCAGCGAATATTATACAGAAAACAAGAAACATAATGGTTGATTATGATATGGCACAACTTAAGCTTCAGGCAGCTCTGGAACCTTCTAGAATTGCTATGGTAAGGTGATTTTTTCAATCACAAAACACTGATATTTGAGATACTACTATACCACTATTTCTATCTGTGTAAAATTTAGGGCCAGCTGCATCTTTTCAATCACTTCCACCAGACTTTTTAGTCACATTTCATGTCGGCAGCGTTTGGTTAACCATGTGCTATAGTCTTTATACTGTATATGTTAAAATGTTTTCTTTATTTTCATAATGAACCTTTTATTTCAGGTAATTGAAGAATCTGCTGGAATTCGAAGTAATTATGAAGCTCTTACTAAGCAGTTGGTGGCTGAATTGCCGGTGTTTATCGATCATTGTATTGCAGTCTTGACATTATGTACCCAATCCCTAATTAGTGCTCATATGTACTTACAGGGGCACCTTGCAAAGCTTTATTTGCAGTTAACCCAGGTAAGAGATAACATAGTGTATAATTTTGTCAGTTTTATATTTGTGAATATGGAATTTTTGAAGGAAATAAAAATAATAATTTAAGGGATTATTTATAGTATATTGAGAAAGTGGTACAGAGCCTTTGTCAAGAACATAACAGAGAATACCATAATTTCTCATCTTAGAACTAATACTTGGTTGTTACCAGTGATATAAACCAGAGTCCAGACATATAGCTTAGTCTGTTCTGATATAATATTAGTATGTTATACAGTCGATGGTCCCTTAGAAATACTGTAGATGGTTTAGGACGCAGTCATGCAGTTTTCCTTTTGTATACACAGGTAATTGGTTCAGCCCTCCTTTGTACATTTAAAATCACTTGTGATAGCAAACTCTATAATATTATTGTACTGTATATGTTAAATTAATAACAAACCTTGTTACTTATTGTCCCCATTTCTTTTATAATATATTCATATACAAAAAATCTGCAAAGTAGGAAGAAAATTAGTACTGTTGTAGTATGTGAGCTATGTTCTTGTGCAGTGAGATCCATCCTGTCTCAGCAGTCATCTGTGCTTGTGAGTACTTCAATCCCCAGACTTTTGAAAGCGTTGTAAAGAATTGACTATCATTGCATTGTGATTTCCATTCTTCATATTTTCATTGAGAGGTGATTTATTTTGAAAACTTATTGTGCTTAAGTGAGAGAAGGATTCGTATGGCGTCTTGCTTGGTAGCGCCAGAAAAATACAAGTATTGTACCAGTTTTCTTTTTGCCAAGAGGATTTGTGGTACTGTGTTTTATGGTTGTAAGATTTAGTGTAAAGGTAGTTTTCATGCTTTGGTTGCTTTTGGTAGGCTAACAACACCAGCTGTTAGTGCTGTTAATTTAGATGTTAATACACCCTCTGAATTTTACTCTAACTATAGGTTTTGCCCTTCTTTTAAACTAAGCTCTAAATTTAGACCTATACTGAATTGAAATTATACAATATTTAGCAGTGATGTCTGCTAGAACTTACAGATGAACCAGGCCTCTTAGGACGTGAATAAAGTGGGTGTTTTATCTTTATTACACTTACTGAACAACTGTATAAATTTAGATTTCAGAGAAAATTCCTTTTACATATTTTGAGGAATATTTTTGTCTGTACTGTATTTTAATTTTTGTTATTTATTCTGTTGCTGTTGTGTTTTGCCCTCTTGTGCCAGAATCTGGGAAGAATGTTACCTTAATCATGTCTTAATGTTCTCTTTTCACAGGACAGGATAGTAGTGTCAGCAGTTTTTCAGACTGTCTTTGGTACTGCCCTTGGTCAAGGATTCTGTTTTCCCACCTTCATAGCCGGTGTCATATCTGTAATGCAGTGTTTGATGGTTGGTGCTTCCTCTTTCCTCCTCTTCTTTAGTGCCACAGGCTTGTCTGTATCTCAAGTCTCGCACAGAATGCACTGATTCCTGATGTCACCTCCCTACAAAGAAGGTTCTGAGTGCAAGCACCTTCCTTCTGGACCTTCCTGTTCCTGCTAAAAGCAAGGAACGGGTTCTTCTTCTGTTATTTTTTCTTGATACTTTCTTTCCATGTGTGGAGGTCTTGGCCTCAGCGGCTTTTTGGCAACCCTTTAGACTCAGGACTTCAGCTTCCTCTTCTGCTCTTTATTTTAGAAAGTTTTCTGGAGTAGAATTTTTTGTTGCCATTATTCTCGCTGATCCACTCATTTTTGGCTATAGAGGCTGTTTAGCCTTACCAGGTGTGTTGTCTTGAATTCCCCACCTTTACACGTCAGGTGCTTGGCATGTCTGGGGATATATTTTCCATTGCATCTGTTACAGAGCACCCTAGATTTCCAAGGTTGTCAGTGGCTCCACTGTCCACTGTTATGGGAATTAGACTTCTTGCATCTTAGTCTTCTATTCTTTTCAGGGGCTCTTCTGCTTTTTCTTCCCTCCTGAATTGCAAATCAAGTTAATGATTTATTGGTTTTTGTATAAAAACTAAGTTTTCCCAAAGAAAACAAGTGTTTGAGCAAGTTCCTTAGCCATAATCTTCCTAGTTCCATTTCCTTACCCTTCGTAATGGGACTATGGGCTGGGCATGTGTGATGGAACCTTCTTTCTTTTAAATCAAATCAATATAGGTAGGGCCATTTAACACAGAATAAAGCTGAGTATGTTAATGAGCTTGTATAAACACTTGATTTAGAAGTAGTTTTTGTTTTTTGTTTGATCTTCCCAAGGCAAGGGTCATGCAGACATGATCAAGTGTCAGCCTGTCAGATTCAGCAGTGGATATTAATTATTTATTACCTGCTTGATTTTTAAGCAATATATATTTATTCATTTATCATCGTTAACCCTCTCTTGCTTGATGATGGCATTCTTTATGTCATGGATGATGGAAGATACTGCTGAATGAGGTGGGTATGGGTGGCTATGATTGTTCTTAGAGTGCTTTCATTACTTGGAATCACTGACCTCTCAGTTGAATGTCTGTTGCAGGGGTATTACCTTATAGTACATTTGCCTGTTCACTCCACGGCCTTAAGTGTCTTTTTTAATCTCAGTCATATGAGCTTCTAATCGCAATAATATTAGTTTTGTTTTTGACTTTCATTCCATCCAGCTAATTATGGAGTTTTCTTCAGTGGGTCACTCCTTTCACTGAGTTGTGAGTGCAATTAATGTAAGTGGCGAGTTTGTTGTGAAGCAAATTTAGTTTTTTAAAAACAAAACTAATTTTTTCAGTACTAACCTATCATATACACCAAGTATGCTGTTTCCCAACTGTACCAGTTTCTTTCAGTTGTAAGACTTGCTTGGAACTCAGGATCCATGGAGTTTGTTGAGCCAGCAAAGGATTATCATCTTTTAAACAGAGTTTTACAGGTTTTTGAATACCATGAATGTGGACTAATGTAAATGATAAATTTACTGTGAAAAATTTATTGAGTGATTTTGAGTTTAAAACACTGATGTTTTCAGATTTGCACAGTATTTTACAGGATACATTTTTGTGATTACTAATGTTTAATGTTTTCTCAATATTTTTAGGAACCAGGACTAAGTTTCATGACACCTGAAGAAGCCGAAAGTAAGGCAAAACAGAGGGTTGAAGATCTCTTGCAAGCACTTCCAAATGCTTATCAGAGGAAACATATACCAAAGAAAAAAGAGCCTGTAAAAAAAACTGAAAAATCAGTAAGTATAATGTCTGAAAGAATAGACATTTTCTTTAGTTACATTCTGTTTCTTTTGTGGCCTTTTATTGAATATGTGCAATGCCTGCTGCTGTATATTCTTTTCTGTTTCAGTAATATGAAAGATTAGGGCAACTTTTTAATAGTATAGTTATGCAATATGTTCAGTGCAGATTTATTCTTCTAGTTATCAACAGTAGCATAAGTCAGCCATCAAGCAATATTAACTCTTGTGCCCCAAAAGGTACAACTGAGGCTTTACTGATGGAAGACTTTGAGCCACTCATGGCTATGTTGAAAGTTATCACCCTGCCATGTATCTGAGAAACCTTTGTGGCTTGGCTACCTCACAAAATAAATACCAGTCAGAGCATTAGCCTTACTTTTGCTTTGAAAAAAATATCTCAGGCGGGGGTTGCAGTTAGAAATGCGACATATTTTGTATCACTTCTCTGTTTGGGAATGTAATGTGTGACTAGATATATCTCATATATCAGTAATGTTTTTGTGTTAAAGCAGTAATTTAATACAAACATAGCACTAAATAAATGATGTCCCAAACTTGTCATTTGTTGTTGATTATATTTCGGGCATTCACACCTAAGATTTTTGACTGTTAGTGTTACTTGACAGTCTGTACATATAAGGATTGGATCTTGCGGGCTCTTCATTAATATCAATGGTTCAAACAGAAGTGACCAATTCTAAGACAAGTCAAAATTACATGTGTGTGTGTATTGTTTCTTTGATATGATAAATTCCATATTCGAACATTGGGCTTGATCTGTTTTAATTTGTTACTTCCATTTGTAATATTCCTTATAGTCTGCCACTTATTCATTGTGTATAATGAGTTTTAGATATATTATATATTTACTAATGGGAATATCTGTGATCTGGTCGTAGTAGTTGCCGCTTTGGCTGCTTTTTTGGTTTCTTCATTTCCTTTAATGCCTATATGGGCAGGAATCTAACATATTTATATACTTTTACCCTCATCATATAATTTGTGAAATGAAAATTTAATTTGTTCAGTGAGGATATTTTTTGGAGTATAATTTTGAAGGGTTTCTCAAGCCAGTGTTTATTACTAATGTGAACCTTTACAAGTATTTCTTATATGTCCTATTAAAAGTTGTTTATGATGTTCTGGTGTATATTGTATGCATAGTTTTTAGATAAATCTTGATCAGGTATATGATTTACTGCCATATCTTATAAAATAAATACATTTGATTTATTTGACAATGCTATTGTATTCACAAATGAATGCTGGGTAATAAGGTCTATAGTTAAAATTGTTAAAAGCATGCTGCCACAGAAATTTGTAATTGTAGTAATTTTAGAAGTGGTTTATTAATCATTTAGCTGTTTTTGCCAAAAAATTCGCTTGTGCATCAAATTTAAGTCTCCATTCCACGGATATGAGGCTACTTTAGATACTGAACTGTGTTGGATTTCTGCTAATGTGGTCATTATGGGAAATGATGCTAATAGAGCAGCCATAACCACAGATTAAGTATAGATATTCCTGTCTGCTATTATTTTGCATCTGCAAAAGCAATCCTTTATTGGATAATGAATCTGATAGCAAAAAGTGAAAACTTATCAAACCCATTATTAGGCTGTAACATCCTCATATCAAAAAGCATACCACATTAAGAGAACCTTTTATAATTTTGATTTAGGGATATTTGTTGAATAGCCACCCACTCATTGGTGTGGGTGAACCCCCAGTAATTTCCAGGATAGTGATAATAGTGCAAGAAGCACCAGTATGTGTAAGATTTTGCTTGCTGTAGAAAGAATAAAATTTTTTTATTAACACTCCAAAACAAAAAAGTCACATGGTTGCTAATGACCCATTTTATATGGAACAGGAGGAAGTTGAAAAGCATGATAAATGTGAGGGTAATAATGGGGAACCAGCTAAAGTTAGTTCTTCATCTGAATTCTTCAAGAGTCTTCCCTCCATACCCAGGGGTCGTTCACGAAGAAATTTTCATGCAAATTCTGAACAAACTGTTGATCAGGTAATGCAATTCTGCAATAAGACATAAGGACTTACTGTGCAGTGATTAATGTCTTATGATGGATATTAGCTGAAGAATGTGAAAAAATTAGACACTGTTCACTCAGAAGTTATTTGGGATTTGTTCAAATTAGTTTTTTTAGACAAATCTTAAAAGTTTTCAACATACAAGGAATTTTGTACCATTTTGTTGGCATTTTCCTTTATTTTCTTGAATTGCTTCTTTCTGAGATGCTCACTGACAATATGTCTAATGTTTCAGAGCCAAAAGGAACCTTGCCGCTCAGGTTCTCGATATGAATATTTTAAAAGCTGGTCACATTCGCACAAGCTTCGCCACACAAAATCCCTTTTTTCAGTGGTAGAGGGGAGTGATCGTAAAGTAAGTCTTTTTCTTCGCTGAAATGAATGTGGTCAGTTAAGTACTTAGGGATGCTTTGCATATTAAGTTTTTGCTATGATTTTGCTTAACACTTATTTGTACTTTTTGCATAATATACTTTGTTTAATTGTGTATCTGCAATTTCTTTTCCCATAAGGGTATGTAATAAATGTCTCCTATAGTTTAAAGATTGATGATGCGCCGTAGAGAGAAACAGAAATGCAGAGAATTTTGCCAGATATTTTTTTTTGTCTATGGTGACACTTATAGGAGGTAACCATCACTACAGTACTAGCTATGAATGCATTATGTAATTAATGCCCCCAGTAATTTTGATGCAAAGTAAAAGTGAAGTGGATTTACAGTGGATTAGTGTACTGCACAGTGTGCTGTTTTATTTGGTCTTTGTGTATGTATTTAACACGCTATTGTAATTGTTGTAACTTCCCAAAATTTATTTCAGTTTGTGGTGCAATTGCAAATATCTTTTGCTTATTATTGCAGACTGAAGTTAAGCCTTTAGAAGAACAGTACCCAAGGGATGTTATATTCACAGCCATTCAAGAACATAAACCTGAAGGGGAAAATGAACTGACCCTTCACACTGGCGATAAAGTTGCTGTTTTAAAAAAGAAAGACCCAATGGGAGGTGAAGAGCGATGGGTTGTTGATAGTGGAGGTAAGGGATTGGGTAGAACCTTTTAGATACTTGTATTTGGTTAGTGAGGCTGTTCATCTGAAAAGGCCTTATTTCTGTACAGTGGATCCAAGCTGCACCAAAATGTTGTGATCAAGAAGAAAAGGAGCCCTACTTAGCAGTCCCAGACGTCCTTCTACAAGCATGTCCGTGATTTATTCTTTTGGTAGCTAGGTAGCATCAGCGTCATTTTAGAAGAATTTAGCCTTTTCATGGTGTGTTGTGATCTGTGCCATTCATTGCACTAATTGCATACATTTTTTTTCCTTGTTTTTATTTACACTGTCTGTGGTTTGTAGTGTTCTGTTTTTATTTTAGAATACAGTATTTATGTTTTCTTTGCACAGCCAGTGAAGTAATTCATGTCAGTACCCTAAAGTCTGTTCCTCGTTTCCTTAGTGGTAAGTAGTTTTGGTTTCATGGGGGTATTTTCTTGCTTGGGGTTACTTTATTTATTTATGGAATAACTTTTATTAAATGCTCTATTCCTATATGTGTTGTGGGACTACTTTGTGAAGGGGAGCTTTTATTGTTCATGATGAACAGGTAGGAATTTTATGATTAACAATTTTGTATCAACAAGTGATGTTTTTAAAACAAAAACATTTTTCGTACCCTCCTCCCTTTCCTACTGCAATATTTTGGGAGCCATGGAAGAATGTGTCGAAGATAAGCTTCTTGGAGGATGTTTGGTCATATGCTGTTGGCCTCCTCCTTCCCTTTTTGATCTGAATGTTAGGGCAGCCAGGATCTGTTTGTATGGGAATAAGGCATTTTATGATTAAAGGATTCATATGAAAACCTTGTTTGTCCGTACAGAAGTACAAACCATCACCCTTTGAACAGGAGTATTCTTAAGTGTGAACTGGGATTATTAGTTGAAAGTTAATGACAAGGTAGTTTATTAGTGACAAGGTAGTTAAGGGGGGGGGTGAGTGAAAGAATACCCCACCTCACCTGCTGTGACCAAGCACTTTTTACTTAAACCACTGTTTTATATAAGTAACTTACCAAGTAATTACATAGCTGAAGCACACATATTTCAAAGTACTACTTCATCAGTCCTCCAGGAAGTATCTCAACTCTCTGCATTTGTACTTTATGCTTTACTAGTTCAAAGCTCTGTCCACCAGGCTGCAATTCTAGTCATAGTTAAGGAGATATCGTAATCCATGATCTTTTTTTGAAAAGCTGGCAGCTGTAGAAATTTCATGTTTTGCATTAATATGAAAAATGATGTAAGTATAGTTATTTCAAAATGTACTAAGTACAGTAGTGTTACTTTTCTAACACTGAATTGTTTCTTTTTCAGAGAAGATTGGCATGGTTAGAAAAGCATGCTTACAGCAGGCAGAAGCTCACACAGACGAAAGTGAAAGGTTAGATGTTGCTTGTGAAACAGGCCCCTCATCAGTAGTTCAGTTTCTTAGTTCTAGTCCAAAAGGCATTTCCCATAATTATACACAAAATGCGAGCAATTATCATGAGCCCTCTCATACTCAGGTGCCTCCAACCTTTCACCAGCAACCTACCAATCAAATAGAAAGTGGTCCATATATATCTCACAACTACTCTAACCTTGAAGAGAGTTTTACTGATTCTTCGGAGGAATGGCATGAAGATGGTAGTGCAGAGGAAAGTAATCAGTATGTTGCTCAAGCTTTGCAAGGTCGAAATGCAGGGATGGTACAGATAGACAATCAAACTTGCCCTGTCCCATTTCAAGTAAGTAATAGTGTCATGAAATTTTCATTACCTTCTTATATTTCCATTCCTGTCATATTGTGTTATAATGCTGGGTGTCTTCAATGATGTTTTAGTTTGTACTAGTTTTGTTGTATACCTTTACTAATCTAACATGGTTTGAGATGTGAAGAGGGTTGGATTGATCAAAACTCTGAAATATGAAGGAATTATCTCTCAACATTTGTTAACCACTTCACTATGAAAATATTGGTATCTGCTGATTTACAGTGGTTAGTGACTGGAAACCATGTTGTAAATCAGAATTGTCATAATTCTAGTCAATACGGGTATAGTATATTGTATAGGTATCCAGTACCATATATAAAACTGTGTTAAAATCAAACCTAGTGACAGCATTTTAATTGTATCTTTAATAAAACATGTAATATATGCCTGTCCTTATATTATATAACTTGAAGGTATTAAAAATTTATTCACTGAAAGTTAAAATTTATTCAAATTACGTTGCAGTATGTTCATCTTATCATAGCAGATGACTAGTCTGTGAGCTGCTCTCTTGTTTTACGTAGAACTTTACGTTAAACGGCCAGTCCATGATGTATTTGGATAAAATACAGTACAATATATTAGCACAAAGTACAGTACCAATGGAAAATTATGTGAAATAGAATTAATTTCATATCAATTTAAAGACTGTACTGGCAACATATAATGGAAAATGAAATTGCTAAAAAATATTAATCAAGATAATAATGCTCAAAATAACTTTCCAAGTACCATCAATTTGAATAATAAATTGGGGATATTGAGAAGAAATATGTGATATTACATGATTTTATATTAATCTTATTTACCTACAAGGTTCAGGCCTTTGCCAATTTTTGGTTACCAAAAACATTTATATCCTTAGAATAAATGTATGTAGTATTATCAAAGTAATATGAAGTATGACGCTTCCTTTAATCTTTAAAATATGATGCAATCCTTTTTCTTTGCCTTCTACAGTAGCTACATGCAGTTATTATCAGTCTATGTATAGGCTAATGCTGAGTTATTTTATTTTAGCAGTATGTGGTTTTGTACAACTTTACTGCTGCAGATTCTTCCCAGTTGACTATACAGAAAGGCCAAGTTGTTGTTGGTATACATACTGAATATCAAGATTGGTGGTATGTGAAGGATGACTATGGTTATCAGGGGTATGTTCCAGCCTCATACCTTGTCCAGCAGAGGTAAGTTCAATTGTAAAATTTTTAAATCAATTTCTGGATGTTCATCTTGTTTCGTTTATGTCTTATTGCCTTAGAAAATTCTTTGTGACCTATTACATTATTACTTGCTGTGCAACCAGTTAGGGATGAAGCTAAGAAGATTGTTATTATTGGGTCTACAATAGAATAGAACAAGTCACCATTTTTGTATAGTTGCTTTTATCAGGTCTGAATACTGAATGGCCTTCTCAGTTTTATTCAAAGTTAGGGCCTCTGGTTTTAATGAGCTTTTTCCAGGTTCTTCTATCTTGTGTCCTTCTGTATTTCTAACACTCATTGAATGATCACTTCTTATATTGCTTGGCAGGTGTTTCACAGAAAGAAAGTAGAGTAAGTTAGACAAACAAAATTAAATAGTACAGGTAAATGCAACAGTAGTAAGTAGACTTTATTATAATAATAAATAATGTGGAATAGATAAATAATGAATAAATAAAGATATAAAGATGTACTCCACATAAGTAATAATTGTAGGAAGGGATATTTCCTCTGACCATTGCATCATCATATGCCATTCCTTTGCTTAGCAGTGTACCAACTAATTGTGCTGTTTGTATTTTAATAATTTTCATGGTTTTTTTTTATCATTTACATCTAGATAAGGTCAGTACTGTACAGGTATAGTATTCCTCTTTCATTAATCTTTGATAGTAACTGGCAGTAGCTAGTGTTTTCTTTTGAATGACCATTTCAGTTAAAGGAAGAGAGATAGGTACCAATGTTAGTAGCTGTACATCACATATTGAACTTGCCTATTGACACCCATTTGACAGCGTGTCATGGTATATCAGGTTAAAATTTGTTCCCATGGGTACACAAACCATTGCGTTTTATAATAAGAGATATTCTTTAGCACAGCTGGGATGGTCATTGAACTTGCCAACAAGGTGGTAAAGGGGGCGAGTGGGGGAATGCCTACTGACTACTAGCCACTTTTTCTTCAGCTGCCATACAGTGGACGTGCTTCCATGTCTCTCTCTCTCTGTATTTGTTGGCCTGGATGAATAGCTTGCCAGTTTTTTTTTTTCTTTGCATTTGCATTGGATTCTTTATTTTTTACTTCATATTCTTTGTTACAAATTTTTTTGCGTTGCTTGGTCTTGTTTTTCTTTCTTTTAGAGGAAAAACATGACCAACACAGGTGTGAGGGACTTGGGTGTTTAGTGGTTTCCTCATGCCCCCTTATCGGTACACTCACCCAGGTATTGGTGTTTTTGAATGGATAAAGATTGTATGATCTTTCCTGCCAGCCACATATGCGCATGGTCTCTTCCAAATGAAAAGTTTGGTAGTTTGGTAAGAGGAGGAAGGAAGAAAGGTGTATGGTCTCCAGACTAGGCATATTCTAGCAAGAGGACAATTTATTCCTCACACTTTACTTGGGGAGGGGCATTGAGGGTAGCCAATGCTTCCTCTTTTTGGCTTGCATGTGCTCTGGAGGTTGGTTACAGTCTAAGTGCTTGTGTGCTGGAAGTTTGCACTGCAATCCTTTTTGAGGCAACACACATAAGATATGGTACTAAGTTAGCTTTTAAATTTTTTGGTGTTTATGACCATTAAGGAAACAGGAAGAAAGAAATGCAAATGTTCTTACATTATAAATTTTTATTTAGTCATACTGTAGTTTGAGCTTAACATACAGTTGATTAAAAAATCATCTTGTAGACTTTATAATTTATGCACCAGATAGGTCTTCATGAACATACTGGCAATATGTAATAAAAACTCAAAAGAAAAAAATCATGGCCCCTTTTGCATTCCCATTATCTGTTACTAGTGAAGCAAGTGAAGCAAAAACAAAAAAGAACACTGACTACTGTGAAACAATAACTGTAAAGACAAACAAACACAACAAGTCTCATTTCAATACCAAATGAATAGTGGTTTCAACAAGTGGCATATCCCTTTTTATTTTTGATTTCCAAACAAACATAGTGACATTGTGTGCAATGAAACAAAAATCTGATTTTAGCTGCAATTTTTCTGCTTTTGGTCATTGGTCATGTGTATATATGAGATGAATACCTTGTAATAACTCTAGATAATACTCAGAGCCCCTTTGAACAATAAATATGAAGTAATTATTAATCTTTAAAAAATTTACAAAGTAACAAGTATTGATGGTAAGCACAAACATTCCTTACATTTATTTCATCAAACTACTATTCTATAAAAACATAACTACTGGATTCTCTCAAGTACAATAATGAAGTAGAATATGATATGGAGAGAGGTTATCTTATTCACTAAAGACAAGGTCATACTCACTCACGAACCCCACATTTTTCAAGCACCACATTCATGCGCTCAAATAGATCATCAGTCATAATGGGGGTTAAATAAGTTTTAAATGCTGTAACTTACATCCACACAACACAAACATACCTATGGTATCCTCTCTGCTATTTCATCTTGTGTTTCTACAGTTGTAAAGGAATAAGCAACCAGTTATTCCTTGGCAGTAACATTTTATTACAATGCTAATAAAGCTTCCAAAGGCATATTGATTGCTTTTGCCTTCACAATTACAGTACTATGAACAAAGAACACAACACATTTTGGTTTCTTTTGTCGTCTTTACGGAAGAATACCTAGATCACAAATTCTTTATCAAAGAAATCCTTTAACCCTAAGTTATTGCCAAGAGCAACATAAAGTGGGTTAAAATTATAATTTTTTCTTTCAACTTATGCACAATAATGGTATTCTTGGTCTTTTATAATGCAAGGGAGGAAAACCTCAGTTGCTATATAACCTATGGAACCAGTCCAACACAGAACCCATTAGAAATATTCTTATTAATTGATTGATATTGCTATAACTGTTACAATTACAAAATTCCCAATCTTCCAATTAAAAATATGAATACAGAACATTGCTCTATATTACAGAAGTATAACATGACCTGGGATTAACGACTTTTTAATACACACATTTGTACATGTTCACCGATATTTACATGACGGGCGATACGTGAAACCTAAGCCAGATATTCGAGCATGCACGCAATCGACAGTATTGCAGTGTTCATGCACAAATTTTGGCTGAACAATATTTGGTTCTATTGCATGGTTTCACAAGAAAATAATACTTAAATTATTTATACATTTGAAAATGAAGATGAATGTTTTGACATAATGACACGGACACAAATACAATGATTGAGGCCCAACTACTTTACAACAAATATATATCTGTAGACTTTCCAACAAGACAACAATTACAAAACTTTCTATACAGTGGCCAAATACTCTGAAACTAATTATTATCATTTGATGTACAATAAATGCACTTATTCTATATACAGTACAATAATAATTTGTGCTTTGTCTGATAAACTGATATGATTTCACTTGACAACAGTAACAGCTTTCGCCAATTCCCTAACAAATTACACATATTTACTTATGCCTTTTGTTGACTCAATTCACATTCCTCAGTCTAAAAACTTTTTGCCTTGCAAAAAACAAAATATAAAAAAATGAAGGAAAGTAGGGTACAATATTAGCAAAGAATCTTTTTGAACAAAAAGCACCACTTAGCCATACAAGAGGAATGGTGTTCAGATTGCAATTCAGTATTGCACAACAAGTCTTTCAAGATGTAGTACAAAATTTCCACTCGCCCAATTTCACACAATTCATGCACATATATCTTAAGAAAAATTCCCTTGAAGAGTTACTCTATAAATGTAAGTGCTCAAATATGGGTAAAAATAGTTATAAAAGAATCTGGTATTCCTCCATAAACAAAAGTTTGCTTGTGCAAGTCAATTTCCGAAGAATAAAGTTTTGGACTAGTCTGACTCCCTAAATGAACTGATTCAGTCAGGAGGGTGTTATGGTCAGACTCAAAATGAGCACCCTCTACAGAATTATGCCATTATTGTACACTTGGGATTCTAGTTTACAGGAGTGTTTCATGTTGGGAAGAAGTTAGATCTTTCCAACCCTGTGCTTCCCTCAATGAGCTACTAGAGTCCAGATTCTGTAGCTTTAAAGGAAGAGGGTTAGTAGAACTAGAACAATTGACATCAAACTGGGAGTTAGACTTCACCTTCTCTCACATTTTACTTGATTCTACAGCATCCATACCAATTTCATTGGAAGGACGTTCTACATCCCCATTAACATTGACGCTGCCCATTCGCTCAAGTTCTTTCTTACTGAGTTCATATACCAATCCAGCTCCAATACTGTCTCCAAGGACATTAATCATAGTACGGAAGCGATCCCTGAAATCGAAAGTAAATTCAAATATATCAGTACAGTATTTGAATCATTACTTTTTATGTTTCATACAAAATTTATGTGGAAACTTTGAAAAACAGAAAGGTCACTTAGTTTTCAAACAATATGTTTGCACAAAACTGTTCAAACTAAATTTACAGATACCAAACCATATTTTTAAAACATGGTCACAGTAATCTAGTACTTACAGTAGCCAGTCTACAGCTATGATGAGGGTCATGTCTTCTGGAGGAAGTCCAACAACATCAAGTACCATCACCATGGTCACCAAACCAGCTTGAGGTATACCAGCTGCTCCAATAGCTGCTGCTGTTGCAGTAATACTATAAAACAAAGCAAAAAAAAAAAAAAAATTAAAATAAAATAAAGAAAACACTACTATGGGTGTGGGTAAAATTGTTTTTTATATGCAGAATTTTATTTGTACCGTAATGGCCAAGAACTCATGGCATCTTGTTTTTTAGACTGTCACCACATTATTTAGAACAGCTTGGCCCTACAAATACAAATACCTTCACTTGCTGTTTATATATGTCACCACAAACCAATTCTTATTACTACTACAGCCACTGTCTTTAGTAATGGTTAGCAGTGTTTGTTCCCCTGTATCACAAATTCAGTTGAAAGATTCTTCAGTAGATAGGTACATTTTCTTGTGATTTGAGAGCTCTTGTCACTTCTAAACTTATCATTACATACCAACTGTTACTGACAAAATTACTTGCAATGCACCATTACTTTTATATGTCAAGAACCAAACACTGGAGAACCAAACACTTGGAGTTAACTATCTCCTTGTGATATAAACTGGATGTGCATTTTGATTTTTTTTTTTTTTTTTTTACTGTAATACCATTTTGGACTGGCCCTTACTTGCATAAAGTGTGCAAAGTCTAACATGAAATACAAGACCTGCAACACAGTAATCTAACTTTGCTAAATAATCCTTTTGTGAATTTAAGGACTGACCATGGCAAAAATGGCTGTCAAAAAAGTAGTAAGTATAAGAGATCTGAATGTGATATATAAAAAAATTCTTGCAACTGTGGATAAAGAAACCTGTCTTTTGGCCCTTCAATTAGAACAATTTTTGTCTTATAAGTTGGTTGCATTTTCCAATTGTGTATTGCATATATGGAGACTTAACACACTGATGTGGCCTAACTTACTTTTGGATTTTCCAATTGAAGATATTACAAAAGCAGGTACATTTTGTAAACAGGTGTTTTTGTTAATAACCCAAAATAGTAGCTGCTTTCACATTCCAGTGTCAGTTAGTGTGGTTGAGCAGTGTCATGTAGAGTGCAATTGTGTAGGAATAAAGTGGCACATCAACTTAACAGACCTCATCTTGTTGGATTTTGTTACTTATTGGATGAATCTGAGTCCAGCAAAAAAAAAAAAAAAAAAGGAACTATTGTACTTTATACAGTAAAAAAATGTTGCACATATACTTATTCATGTGTACATAAAGTACATCTTTTCTCACTGCTTGACCACAGGCTGTGTAGATATGATTAGGTGCAGGGTGCTTGTTCTCAAGCTTGCCATCCATCAACGTCCACAGAAGAGGTTGCGATTAAACTTATAAGCATCTTTTACCCCTTCCTTGGTCACCTTTACAGGTAGACAGTACCAAGATTTTCTCCAGGAGATCCATGTAATATCCACTTAGGAATGGGTCTTAGGCACTTTTAGTTTCTCTGTTGACAAATTACCAAGCTGCTGGAGTTGGTCAACAAAGCCAGGATGATGGTGCTGTAACTTGGCCAGGCTTAGGTTTTGCAGGCTCATGTGGTGGTCTACCTCCTGGCCAAGTTCATCATCCCTGTAGGGGGTTAGTGACAGAAGTGCACTTCACGCAGTGCACTGTAGGCATTACTTGAGGTTCTTTGCAGCATCCCTTCAGCCCCTAGCTGCAACCCCTTTCACTGTACCTCCGTTCATATTCCCTTCTATCTTACTTTCCATCCTCTCCTAACAATTGTTTCATAGTGTAACTGTGAGGTTTTCCTCCTGTTATACCTTTAAAACCTCCTTTACTCTCAGTTTCCCTTCCAGCACCAAATGACCTCATAGGTCCCAGCACTGGGCTTTTGGCCTAAATTTTATATTCCAATTCCAAGGTCACCATGCAGAAGCAGGATGCAGCCACTAACAATCTCCGAGATATTCTCAGATATCAGAGACCTGAAGGTCTTGGATATTCTTGACTCTTGTCACCTAAAGAGGAATAAGCATCTTCAGAGGTGACAACTCCATGCATTTTCTATATACCAGTTGGCAGCTGAGACAGGTAATCCTACATGCTTCCAGAAACATGTCAGATGAGGAGTCAGGGCAGGTGAAACTGAGAGTTCATGAAATCAAAGCCTCCTCTGTTTCCTAGGCTTTTAAATGTAGAGAGATTCCTTCAATTTTAAGTGCTGGCACCACCTCGGCAGTACCAGTTTACATTTTAAACTTTGAGGGATGTTGTGTACAAATGTTTGGGACTTTACTTGTTAAGTTTTCTACTACTTTTGACATGACCCACAGAATTATCTACACCTTAATCTGACTTGCATAGTACCTTAGGGCTCAACTAGATCTATTGGACAACTGCACACAACCTGGACCTCCCACTTATATTGTAAATATGGGCATGATGCGACTGATGGAGTTGTGAAAACATAAAACTAGTTGAAAACATGAAACTAGTTTTCCAGACAAACCTCAACAATCATTACTAACAGACCTCCATTCCTGGTACAACAGTAGGCAGTAGCATGAGAAACTCAGGAAGTCGGCTGATGCCAAACAACACAGGAAGAAAAGAAAATAATCAGCCGGCGTGAAATGCCGAGAGAGAGAGAGAGAGAGAGAGAGAGACCCCCCACTGGAGTGAACCATTACATCAGTAATATCAGTGGGGGGACACCAGCAGAACCCCCCCCCCCCCCCAAGGGCCAACCTTCATGATTAATACAGCCAAGATGATCTGAACACCTGCGGGCTCTACAATGTAGTTCCCCAAGGTAGAAACTGACCAATGAAAATTTGACCCACCAAAACATCAATCCTTCCCTCTATAAATAACTTGTCCACCTTTAATTTCATACATTCTCTCAATAGATGACCAAGTGCGTGTGCATTGAAACATAATAATAATAATAATAATAATAATAATAATAATAATAATAATAATAATAATAATAATAATAATACTGTAAAAAGAAGAATCTGAACCAATGAAAAAGACCATGTCAAAGTACTGAATTTACATACAATGTGTTGTAAATAGATACTGTATAAGCACCCACCAGATGGTTAATACATTCTTACCTGATAGCAACAATTTGTCCAATAGTAAGAGCCATTCCTCTGACTTGCGCAATAAATATAGCAGCAACAGCTTCATAGAGAGCTGTTCCATCCATGTTAATGGTAGCTCCAATTGGAATTACAAAACGAGTAACGCGGGTATCAATGTGGTTCTTTTCTTCAAGACATTGGAATGTCACTGGCAGTGTTCCGGAACTGAAAAAAAATTGAATATTTTATATTTCACTCAGTCACCTTAAGGGTTCCATATGTATACATTACACCTGATGTGCAATTTTTTTTTTATAAAGGTTATATCCTAAAATTTATTTTCTCTATACAGTATTTGATCACATAGGTATGAGCATTTAAAAATGTAACTGAATCTTTGCAGATGCACGGTACATTTCAAGAATACTTGTGCTGTGTATTAAATAATGAAACTTGACAGTCATTAGTATATACATAGTATAGTACTTTTGATCAAAAACAAAGGATAGAGGTAAAAAAAAAAAAATAAATTTGGGTATTCCAGTTTAGGAGACTTTTTCATTAACTAAACCTTGTTGCAGTGCACAATTACTAGCTGCGCATGAGCAAAATAGTCAGAGTATAATATACTCTTTCTACAGTGGTTTAGTGAACTTTTTAACTGCCCACAACAAATAAATATTAATTTCTAATTTTTATTAATCATTAGAATCATACAAAGTAACTTTTCTACTGAAGCCTAATCTTCCATTTTTTTTATTTTTCAGGTGATCACCACAGCACACAAATTTCCTTTGCTTCATTCATTCCACATTTCCCTTTCTGATATTCTAACATTTCAAAAATTCCAAATACAACTTTCTCAAGAGGCATTAAAAGCTAGTTTTTTTCACAGCTACTGTATTACCTTTTCTGATCTCAAAACCTTGAAAGTACATGTACTAACGTATACTAATCCAATACTGTACAACAAACAATTTTCTCCCTTTATTTATAAAACTGGAGTTATGAATACAGTAATAAACTACTAAATTTACCTTGAGGCTGTAGCAAAGGCTGTGATGTATGCCTGCGTCATATTGGCTAAGAATCTGAATGGTAACTTCCGAGTCAACAACGTATAAAGAAGAGGTAATACAACAAAACCATGGATGAAAATACCAAGAACCACTGTGCCAAAATACATTCCCAGTTGACCAAGCATAACGCTGAAATCCTCCATCTCAATCATCATGGAGGCTACCAAGAAGAGAATACCAACGGGAGAGATCCTGAAAAGATGATTAAGCATGAACAGTTGTGTATAAAATACGTGATCATTAACATTTCTTACTAAGTTTTTCAGTCCTATGATAACTCCATTTTAATACAACCTTTATCAAGGTCAGATTTTCATACAATTTAACATCATATTCTCAAATTCATAAGAGCATGAAATAATACAGATTCATTCATGCCAGTACCATTTTTGCTTAATTAAAAAAATTGTAATTTTAATTTTAAGGTTACAAAAAAGCCACTTCTTATACATTTAATTAAAAAAAATGTTTACTAGCTCAAATCTTCATTAACATTTTCTCTTTTGTCTCCTCCATCATCACCCTGACTTACAGTGCCTGTAAAAAATATGATACAAAAGTGCTTGGAAGAACATGCACCCTATAGCTAATAAGCATTTCCACAACTTGGGTATAATGATTAGTTTTAAATTTATAGTGAAAAAAGTCTAATAATTAATTTTTAATCCTATTTATTAAAAAATTTTCAGTCAGACTTTTGTCTATACACATTTTAAAACTGGTCTCTGCACACAAAATGTGTCAACATTTAGTAATTAAGATAAACATAGTATCTCCCAAGCATTTTACTAGCACATACATTTTTCTAAAGAGTAAGTCCAGGTGACCAGGAGAAGACAAAGGAAAATATTTATTGTTACAACAAATAACACTAGTTTTTTAAAATATGGCATCCCCGAATTGTATAAGCTGGTATGCAAGGTTACAGAATCAACCATGGAGTAACAAGATGTAGGTATGATATCTCGGCCGGCTGAATATTTATTGCCAGAGACCCATATGAAAGAGAAGGACTGAAAGAATTTTTGTAAATACAACAAAACTGTCAGAAATGCTTCCAAACTAGTTATTAATTGTATGACTTCTACTTATGAAACTGATATTACATGTACAGCAATTCACTTCCTAATAATATGCTGTTTATTGTACCTGTCCATATTTTAGAAAAGTGGCAGCATACTGTGCAATAATAAACGTTAAAATAAAATATTTGCTCTAAATTACAGCGAGCTTGTTAGTATTCATAACTATCATTTTGCTTTCTGGTCGGGTTTGCCCTTTAAGGAATTAGACATGTAACAAATTCTCATAGCACTCTTCCTCTACTTGAGTATTCATTTTACATGTCCTCCCTGCTTCCTCCATATCTGTTTGCTCTGTTTATCAATGAGATATTCTCACTTTTAGTCCAGGAATCTCCTTCCACTTCATCCAGGCTGTTGCTACTTTTTTTTTCTCCACTGCCCTCTCAACACTAGTTTAACAATCCTGTATGTTTCCTTAGGCGTGTCCCTCAACTATGATAGGATCATGTGTGTCTATATACTGTACATATATTTTATCATTATATCTCTGACACTGAAAACAATTTGATCCATTAAAGTTTGGTAATCTTTAGTATCTTCTGTGACACTATCAGTTGCACTGTAAACAAACTATTGCATTTACCCTTACACCTCTCACATAGTATCAATATGGCAAATTTCAAGAAAGGACTTCCTTTTCTGCTTCCTTTTCAGTCACCATGTTTATTTTTGTTTATGTTGACTGTCAGGCACTTATTCCACCCAAGATCTGTATACACATGCTTCCCTTCTTGTACTCTTGTTTATTTCACACCATTACATAATAAATATTAAAGGAATTTGTTAGTCTTTCAGGGACACTGACATTTACCTCAAATTATTCTCAAACAACCACCCAAGTCTTCATTCTGCATCATGTTACTCTGTAATATTATTACTAACTCAACAACTTCCCTGTACCCTACACCTTTGTAATGCCCATCTAAATGCTTACTTTCAATCTGTGCAAAGTTCCTATTCAAGACCCACACACAAATTTTATGCAATCTCTTCTTTTTGCATGTACTTCTCCTGTAGTAACTTTACTTCGGAAAGTTGAATTTGTAGTCAATTTCTGTGTGGAAAAGCCAGAATGACAATTATTTACTGTAAAATTTTTCTCACTAGTTACTCCTATTTTCCCCATTGTACTACCCTGTACATTGCACATTACAGGCATCCTCTTTTTGTAGCGTATTGCATAATTGTAATACATTCCTAACTCTTCTGATCTTATCTATTCTTATGTTGCTATATGCTGTGGTTACCTTTTCCAAGACTGGTTCTCCAGTTGCTTGTTATTCGTAATGGTACAGGCATCTCTTAACCCCAGCCTCTAAAATGTCACATTCTTTATTTGAGCTTTTTATGTCAACATCTAATTATTTTTTTTCATAGATTAGGTCTTCTCTCTATTTTTTTCAATTGTTCAATTCCTCATCCACTTTTCTGTCCTCCACATTTTCTCTCCTTCCTCTGCTGTGTTAAGGTCCTCACTCTATCCTTTTCAAGTCTTCTTTTGCCCTTGCTGCATGTCTCCTGGCCTCCCTCTTCTCCCTCTATAGACCTTTCTTTTCAATTCCGATATGTCCTTAGTCAGAGCTTTAAGGCCCTTCTTTTCTGTCCCCTGTATGTAGTGATTCCACCACCATATTCTTTTATAAAAATTTAATTCCCTTACATCTAGTAATGTTCATGTACACTATGTTCTGAAACAACAACATTATCTCATGTATAAGGATGACTGTATTCCTGTAAAAAAAATATTGTATATGAAATATTATTAACCTTACAGAAAATATTGAATATGGAGTAACATCATTAACCTGTTTTTAATTTTTTAATTATAGTTACTGAATAAGCTACAGCTGCACACACCCTTGCACTTGATTAAATGCTCTTGGGTCAAGGTGAAAATGACTGTGCTGAAAGATATTTGCATCAGATCTGAACACAACATGAGTGCAAGAAAAGTTATAATGAAAAATACAAAGTTTATTGACAAATTATGATTACCAAAGAGCATTTGCATTTATGGGTTAAGATGGCAAACTACAAAAACTAAAGAATTTTCTTGAAAGGACTTTTTGTATTAGTCATTATTATTTTAAAGACCAAGAATACTGTTTTTAACAACTACACTTGTACCACATTAACAACTGGAAATAACTAGTAAGTAAAGTACTGTAAAAAGTATTAGACTGCAATTTCTACTTAAAAACATGTATTTGTTCATGTGAAAACCATGTTACACCCCGGGAAGCATCACAGCCACTTGTGGTGAAGTAGCATTTCAACAAATTAAACACAAGAATATACCATACTCAGTGTGGCAAATGACAATGTTTGAAACATCTCCTCAATGAGGAAAATGCTAATCTTAAATCTCATTCTTATAACAGATATACAAATTTGTTACATATTTGATGTTATATGTACAGCTTAAAAGCTATAAATTTTATTTTTAAAGATCTGCATCTGTAGTTTCCAGAATTTATGACACTACTTGTAATCATCAACCAAAAATGCTTACCAAATTAACCATGAGGTAATAACCATGGAGGCATCTGAGAGAGACTGGAAGAAATCAAGAAGAGGCTTGCCCTTAGGCCCTAGTTTGGAGAGGGCTAAGCCCAGAAAGGTAGCAAAGCTCACCAATCCCATGATGTTTAATGCTCGGGTGTGTTCCATAACAATATCCCATTCTGATTTAGGCAACTCTGGAAAATGAAAACACAAGATTATACATCAGGAACTGGGTGATTCAAGTACAATTTCAAGAATACCTTTCTAGTAAAAAATATACTCTAAATTATACTATAATGATATCTAGATGCCTTCAAAAAACTAAATACCCATTTAAATGTCTTTTGAAGCTATGTTACTTGGAAACTAACCCCTCCACATATTAAAGCTAATAGAGTGACAGCTATACTGAGACAAACTACCCCATAATCAATGTAGAATTAAATTACGAACTGATAAATTTTACAGAAATGTGGAGGGCAAACTTGACCTTTGATGAACATACTGTAATTTAGTACAATAAGTCAATGTACAGTATTAAAGGGCCCTCTGAAAAGAAGGAAATTAAGAAAGAAAGAATTCCAATCTGCAGGTTGGTTACAAAGCTACTGTACAAGACTGAGTAGTACTGTACAGCAATTTTGCAAGTGAAACATATCCTAACACTGACATGATGTCCTAATGAAAATTAGGTTGGATATTTTTATTCACCTATTCTTGCATTAAGGGTGTTTTAAATTATAACCAAACAAATGGACACACTGAATGTAAGGTGACCCGTTAATGTAAAATTTTATTACATTAACAACTGGAAATAATTTGGAAAATAAAGCATTCTATTCCTTTTCTACTTTCAAGGAGAATATTTTGTGAGGCATGTCATGCTGCACTAAACTAAATACTGTATACATATAAGACTAGCTTGCAAAAATATCAAAAATTTCTGCAATCTATACAAACACATAGGGACTAACAAGGGGATATGATCAAATTACCTGAATGATTTGACCATAAGAACATGGTCATGCAACAGTCCTGTGCTACTTAAGGTGGTTTTAACTTCCAAATAAAAAATGAGTTTGTGTCTTTCATGTTCAACTATCAAAGCAAGTACACCTTCATGTACAGCAATAACATAAATGCTTATGTACTGAATTGTAAAGTGTGGTATCATCTGAAAGTACAATGAAGAGCTGATCAAGCCAAGACCTCTGGCAACAGGCCATAAAGAAAGGGCTGAAGTGGGTTTTTGCTGATGTCTAGTCCTACTTCAGCAAAGTAAATTTCTGAAAGGATTCCAGGAAAGGGAGGTAGCAACTCATCTAAGGCTATTTATATGCTCTGGTCAAATAATCTTTGGCATACACTGGAATGCAAAGTATAGAGGCTGTCATCTTTTGAGCTCTATAAAAAGCATTTAGTACATCAATATTCTTTAATCACAACATGATTAAAGTCAACAATGAGACGGTAAATTTTTATCATTATGTGCAAATGGTGCCCAAAATAAAAATAAAAAACAAAATGAAAAACTGTGCAGTGCAAATGGAAAAGAAAAGATGTGCCAATCAGTCCTTCGCTTTGAAATGGCAGCTTACGTGGCGAGATGAGACAAGCTCATCTCCTGATGTAGGGAGATGTGGGGAGATGTGAAACCACTGCAGTAATGTGATGGAAGGGGGGGTAGTAACGCTGCATTCCGTGAAGTGCATCATCATAAAAGAAAAGAGAAGAGAGAGCACCCAAAGTATGGTTGTGGAGAGCAAGAAACCAAAAAAAGAAGTGAAAGACATTTTCTTGACATAAGGACGATCCTACGGAATTAAAAATTCTGACAAGAGAATGTTTCTACATGAAAAGGTAATTACTAAAATCATATGGACTAATCATGAATATTAGGATATGGATTTCTTCAAAAGAGTGAATCTGCAAGATCTCATACAAATGCACAAACCGTACCTGGTAACTGCTTTCTAAATGCAATATAAAATGTAAATATTTTACAAAGGAGGGCACACTTGGACATACAACATATTTTTAACAGTAACTTACATTATCCTATTAACCACACCATACAGTAGACTCTAAATACAGTATACATAAAATGGGAATGGGAAATAAATTGAAGTCAGGTTCACCCTGCCCATACATATCCTAACATGATACAGTATGTATACTTTACAAATATTTAAAACATAGTACCTGGTTCAAGCACAAAAATCAATACCACATACCAACAGAGGTACAATAACTAGTTTAATATTCTGCAACATACAAGCCCATGTTTTATCCATGCCTAACTTGCATTGATGGTTGAACAGGTTGCATCCAAGATGATTTTATTCTCCCTAATAAAACAACTGGTGATGGATGAATTAGTCCCAAATTAGTTCCCTCACTTCTTCCACAAGGTTGGATGAGTGGATGTTTCCACATACTGTATAGCTTTGTATGATAAAAAATTTAAACCTGCAACATGAATGTGAACCTGTACATTTTAAAACTCTGGGCATTAAATACTCCAATTTCAACAATGAGGAGTTAGGAAGTTATGTTCTCTGTGTTTGGCGGCTGTAAGGTAATTACTGGAAAATATCCTGGTACTGACAGACTTTATTGCATTTAATGTTCACCATCAACTATGCTAAACTATTGTTTAATAATTCCAAAAATATTAACATACTGGCCACATCTACACCGTGACTATTCGGTGACTCCTATTCATGGAACCTTATCCTTGAACTTCCACCACTGTGTTCTGCTGAGCCATTATCTAACATGAGCTGACCATATCCTTTAAGAAACAACATTTACCATACAAATGCTGCGCATCAGTTCCTTGATCTAAACCTCTGATCTGTATAAGTAGCTTTAAATACAGTTTCAATAACCCCTTACGTAAAGTACTTACTAATGGTAATCCTTGTCTGTTCCATTTAGTTGACTAATGGCTAATCTTGGTGACACTCAGAAATCATCTTTTGATCTGTCTGTAACCATCCCATACTGACTTATTTTTCATATTATCCTCTGTCACCTGTGATCATTATTCACTGTTGACAACAAAGGACAACCCCTTAAGTCCACCTTTTAACTCTCCAAACAGCTGGATATTGCCTTGCCCAACGATCTTACAGCTCATAGTAAGCTTAGCCCATAGTGACCTGTACAATTATCACCTCTGGTTACCAGACATTTTCTAATACTTTAGTATAAATAGTATTGTTCTCCATAGACAACGTTCATTAGACTTTAGTGCTAGAATTCTACTTTACTCAACTGCTTCTATGCTGAACAGTTTACACCCTAATCCATGTTGTCCTCCTCTTAATGGGCATGTGTACATATCATATCAAAAGAACCCTCGTCCATATTTGCATATCAATAGCCACTGTCTAACACTGGCAAAGCATTATAACTAATCTAATTGACTGAAAAGCATCTTCCATAGTGTTACAAAAATAGCTGCTAGTGCTTAGAAAATCTCAAGTGATGTTTATATTCGCTTGAACTATCACCTCAACAGAGACCTTAAGAAAATTAGTATGTGATGCAGTCTTGTAGGGTTTGATGCCCTATTCTTGAAGCACAGGTTTTTACGTTAGTAGACCTCATGTCATGAAATCATCCAGCATTTCATGGAAAGCTAGTGACAATGTACATCATTTACTTACATGGTTGTTCATACCTCAATTGCAAGTTAAGGCATGTAGAAAAACTGTAGGGTTTGTATCAAGCATCTAGTCAAAGACTTTCTTTAGACCTTTGAGTATAATCATATTATAAGCATAGCTATATATTAAATGGTTACGTGCATTCCATTACAGCAAATACATGTTGAAAAATTACTCTCTCCCATAAAAATGATTCCTATCCAAATAAGGGGAGACGGGTGTGGCAATTTTATCTTCCTACTACACAAAATATTGTTTGATTCCTTTAGAGCTTACTTTCAAAACAGTTTCATCCACCACCCTGCAAAATATGTGATTCAAACATCTTTAGGAAAAAATAAGAGGTTTCTATCTGAATTACTGTACATAACTATTTATCATTTAAAATACTAATATAAAAAGCTAAATTGTCTATTGAAGCACTGTCTTGCATTTTTACATAAGTACGAAGGAAGAAAGGTATACAACGCAAAAATCTGGAATTTCAAGTAATACAGAAAATGCACAGAATCTAAAGCTTTCGTCACCACTGCCACCACCAGTTACACAGGCGAAAAAGAATTTATATATAGTGAAAGAAAAGCATAATGACTCGCCAGAACTTTCTTAAAGGATGGGCCTTAAGGTGTAGAGTATTTTCTAATATTAGTTTTACTCCTGTGACATCAAGGCCAGATCTGAATCAAAGGGAGGTAAGTTGAACTCCATTGTTATTTCTGTAGGTGAAAACTGACAAGTCCCTTAACAACAATCGTTGAGGTGGAGAAGGGCAGCTGCAGTTGCTGAAGAAGGCTTTACGACACACAAAAATTGCTACTACGCTGGATAGGCCGATGTCCCCCTTTTCGAAACAAAACCCATAATGCATCAGATACCACTCACCTGCTCCTTCAGTCCAGTTATACTTTCTTATCCACTCTGGTATTCCTGAAAGGCAGAATCTAGTGAATTATACGGATCTCTTAAGGATAACAATAATAATGAAGAAGATTTGAGTGTACGCATGTTCTAACGCAGCCTAGCTAACTACTTGCTGCTTAAAGTGGCTGCTATTACAAGCGCATTCACCTCACCACCAGTAAATGTAAAGCTTTTAATCATTCTTCATTATTAGCTGATGTATAAAGACATTCAGAGTTAATATAACTGCATACAAAATGGAAATCGTTGTGTGTATGTGTGTGTGTGTGTGTAGGAGAGTGTCAACACAAGCAGAGGTGCGCCTTAGTTGTTTATTTAACATGCACGTCCAATCACATTTTAATCCTACTGTACTGTAAATGTAATCTTCTAAATAAGTCTCTAAATATATATTACTTCAGCCAAAGAGAAGAAAAACAAACACGTGGTTAGTCTATCGGTATACACAAGACACACACAAGAAATTCTCTAGCAATTGTGCACAGCAGCAAGAGAGCAATGCATGTTTTTTTCTCTTATTCAAACTCCTGTTTTTTTCCCGCTCAAGATATATCCAAATGAAATACGACACGGCATCCTATGAAACCAAATGAACAAAAGGAAAGTCAACGGGTGAGCCCACGCAATCCTTAGGAGAGAAACCTAACACTTGTGGGAAACTTTAAATTGGAGATATGACAACTATACACACGAATCTTCAGAGGCTTGTGTATATGTATATATATATATATATATATATATATATATATATATATATATATATATATATATATATATATATATATATAAGCAAAAAATTTAAATGTCAACATTATATGAGGAGACGTACGATCAACAATAACTCTTTCAAAGTTATACATCATCACGAACCCTACGATTAAGGCGAACTGAAAATAGCGCAGTAGCGAGACACACACACAGCAATTTTCACGAATTCGCTTGATAACCGCCGCCTCAACTTGAACCCAATGATTACGCGTCCATAAAAAGGTCTGAATCTCACGTATCAACGATAAAAAGGTGAGGTTTCCTGTCAGCAACAGAGAATCAACGATTAAAAACAGAAACATAAAAAGGGGTAAATGGAATCCTTACCCGGCCACCCTTCCAAGTAGTGAAACATCACAACAAGCACCACCCCAGCGCGCCATCAAATTGCTATTTATTTCAAGTAGCGTCGGCGGCGACCCGAGAGTAACGTTGGTCGGCCAGCAACAAAAAGTTCAGATCACAGGGCTACGTGTAACCTTATCTGGACATGTGTGGTGTGTGTCTGTGTGTGTGTGCAAATGCGCTCATGGGAAAATAAAAAAAACAGCTGCACAACACGCATTTGCGGCTCATTCTTACGATCTAACGTAGACAAGTGTGGGAAACCTTAAGTGGCTTTATTTCTTATTTTTTTGGCGTGGGTAATACTGTGTCAGCTTAATCTAAAAAATAGAGTTAAAGTTTTCGAATTTCGAATTGCAGAAGATAATTTAAGGAAGTCTTACAAAAAAAAAGCGTACAATATTGTCTGATAAAATTATGACGGAATAAAAAATACTATCAACTAAATCTTTTTATTTTAGGCAACACCACTGACCAAATAAAAAGAAAATGTGAAGATAATCTCGAGGTCGGCTCCCAAAATGTTGCTGACAAGAATCCTCGCTTGACTCACTAATTTTTTATTTTTTTCTTTGAAATTTTCAAAATCATTAGAATGAAGCTCATCCATAATAAAAATACAGGCAACTATATATTAACGGGCAATTCTCAAACATGCAAAAATGCGCTTCCCTACCAAATTAACTCTGGTCGCTATACGACCCAATAACACTTGCTCTACAGTACATTTCTACCGAAGAACTACCGAGTGACGATAAATAAGAACATAACTTATCGACTGACAGGTTTTCACGGTCGCCGTATTAACATTAATATACATAACTTGAGATATCGTTAGCGGAGCAAGAAGAGACTTTGTGAACTACAGCATATTTACAAGATTTTGCTTTCAAACTATACACGTTTTTAGTAAGCGTTAATCAAACACACTAATTATCTAACTCAAGAAATGCTCTTGTTGTTCAAGCAAAATAAAAAAAAGAAAAAGAAAAAACTAATGTTGATGACAACAAAAGAGGAAATACCTACGCGTGTCATTCTCTCCAATCTTGGGTTCCACGATTGCTGTCTTGTGCTGGAAAAAAAAAATGGTAATTCAAATGAGTAATCTGCAATATCATAGGATTAACTGAATGAAAATGAACGAGATAATGCACTGATTAAAATTATCCAGAGGAACACATACATAGTCACACACACGATCTGCATGTATATTGTGTATGTATGTAAGTATGCATGTATGAATGAATGCATGTATGAATTTTAAAGGTTTTTAATTTTCTTGTCCTTGTGGCTTACCTGCAAATCTGATATTACTAGAAAGTTTTGTGATACCTTTGTATTGTGTGTATGTTTGTATGTATGTATTTTCGTGAGTGAGTAATTATGTATGTATGTATGTATGTATGTATGTATGTATGCCCACACACACGCTAGACTAGGGTGCTACATTTCAAAATGAAACATCTTTCTGTACATGGGAAAAATATAACATCAAAACAGACAAAATATATGTTTAACTGAATCTAAAATTAATATTTCCGACGTGTATGAGAAGTCAATATTCAGCGTCCTAGCCAACTTTACAAAGGAATACGCTGACAGGGACATTTTGGCACAAATAGAAAAAAAAAAATATTTGTTGGTTGGAGCTATCCTAATGGTTATTTCACGTTCTGTTATTGAACACAGCTGGAGAAACTGCGATACATTTACTTTCACACCGTCGTTTTCACTTTTTCATAAATACTAGAAGCTCGAAATTTGGTAAAACAACGTTTTCTTGACCCTTTTTATTCCTGCAAAAGGCGGTTTTTATGCTGAACCCCCCCCCCCAAAAAAATCCAATACTGTCTTCCAATACTACCCGAAGTCGTAGTAACGTATTATATGTTTTTATCTTTTACATAGTAATACAATTTACTACATAATTGTGGATTTTTACTACACAAAGTATAAAAAATTTAAAATCACGGCCCAGTACGAAATGCAAGCATACGGGATTTCTACTGCGACAGTCGCCTGCTCTGTGCTTACAGTAGCCACACGCAATGCACTGTAACTTCCAGAATCCTCGATCATTTCATTTTGGAATGAAATGAAGAAACTGACCCTTCCACGACGGGAATCGAGCAAGGTGAGTCGACACGTCCAGCGTTAAACCTACCACGCTAATACGAAGGATGCTAAGATAGCTTTCATCAATAAAATGGTCACACTTTTGCTTCAGAGTCACCCGTAATAGATATCCTTTATTCGTAACGTCTGAAACCGCATTCGCGGTGTACCGTGGTCAAACTCCACCGCAAACCACTATAGGTAGAGGTCGTTGCCACTTTTCAGATAAGACTTTGTTTTCTCATGAAGACATAAAACGTGAACACAGAAGCATCAACGAAGTAACCTAGTTCGTTAAAATAGTGTCAAGTAAGAGAGTAAGTATAATACTTCTCGTTCCGAAAAAAGGGACATTTTATTAAAAAAACGAATATACAAATTATTGAAGAAAATACTGTGGAGATATCACCACCACTTGGCTAAATACTTGCGCAACAAATCCTTACTATCAACTTGATATTTGTTTTATTTATGTTACATTTCAATCCTTCAGTTCCATTTTGGTTCAGCGCACTGGGCTTATTCCTGACTACTACTACTACTACTACTACTACTACTACTACTGCTGCTGCTGCTGCTGCTGCTGCCGCTGCTACTACTGCAACTACAAGAACTACTACTACTAATGGAAAAAGAGAAGCGACAAAACTGCAACCGTGATGAAAAAGAACCGAGCATCCCTGAGTAAGCACACGAGTCCACCGGTCGGATTTTGCAAGCCCCAACAAAGCGGCAACGGGGGAGGGCGCCCTCCATCAATCATCTCACGTCACGGAAGCTGCGCCGCCTCTTTGGATCAGCTTAGCCCTCTTATGACAACCCCCGATTGATTCGAATCTATCACTGGGACAATGGGACCGACAAAGCACCACTCTCGGGATGGCTGCCAGTCATCAGTCCGTGTCAAACTGTGAGGGGGCGTTCCGACGCCAGGACTGAAGTTTATAGTTTCTGCTGGCCGTAAAGTATTATTATTATTATTATTATTATATTCAGAAGGTGAACCTTACTCACATGGAACAAGCCCACCAAAGGGACCACTGACTTGAAACTCAAGCTTTCAAAGATTATTATTATTATTATTATTATTATTATTATTATTATTATTATTCAGAAGGTGAACCTTACTCATATGGAACAAGCCCACCAAAGGGGCCACTGACTTGAAATTCAAGCTTCCAAAGAATATGGTGTTCATTAGGAAGTAGGAGAAGGTAAAGGGAAATACAGAAAGAAGAGATCTCACTTAATGAAAAGAAGAAATACATTTATAAATTAACAATTAAGATACAAGTGTACTACAACGCAAGGAGAACAGCAGTAGGGTAGTAATGCACTGCATCTTCGCTCGAACTTTTGAAGTTTCAATTGCACGACATCCTCGTAAGTATAAAGGAAGTACCTGTAGTTCCAGCAGCATTACAGACCATTCACGGTGAAATAGCATTTGATAATCTCCTGAGGGCTGTAGTTATTTTATAGCTATTCATCTATACTAAAGATAACAAATAATTCTCTTGGTAACGACAAAGCACGATTTGACAAGCGGTGAAATAGCAATGGATAAACTCCCGAGGGTTGAAGTTATTTCTGAGCTACTCGTCTATACTTCAAATCGCAAATAATAATTCTGGTAATGACAGAGCACAATTTGTCCAGTATTATTTATTTTGATCACTGATTCAATCGCAGAAATGTCTGTATATCCTGAGTATAAAAGAAACATAAATGATTAAAAATAATACTTAATCCTGTTTCTTCTTTATCTGCAATACTTCCAAGAACAAACAAACACACACACACACACACACACACACACACACACACACATATATATATATATATATATATATATATATATATATATATATATATATATATATATATATATATATAACACAATAATTTAATTGATGGGACACTTGATATACGTGCAAATACAACAAAGGGGCACAACTGCACTTATAAATGATATATACACAATTGAAACCGATTAATTCATATAATAAATGAACGTCTTTTTTCAGCCTAACATAGGTCTTAAATTAATAAATAAATGGAAGGCCTATGTCTGGACTGTACTGTAATGCACAATGACAAAAAATATAATAATGCAGCTCAGTCTACTACTACTGAACATGTACAGATGATTGATGACTGACTGGCTTCTATAAATGTGGCACCAAAACTGCATAAAATGAAACAAAAATATCAGCTTAGTTTTCCTTGCAATGACAAGACATCCCTGTGTTCAACATTGAATACTAGTATCTTCTGTGATAATGACGTCAAGTTTTAATTTATTTAATTTTAAATTATTCTTCTGAATTTATTTATATCGGAGAACGCATTCATAAGAAGTGAAGAAAAGCGTATAAAAATTAACAAGTCTGTGGTATTTTGGACTACAGAGTGGAACACGCGGACATCAGCTGGCTGTGACAGGCATTCGCTGAGTGAGTCTCTCTCTCTCTCTCTCTCTCTCTCTCTCTCTCTCTCTCTCTCTCTCTCTATTCAAGGGAGAAAATAATAAATACGAGTTTAGGTCCCTGTCATCTCGTGGCATACTCAGGTGCTAGCTCGAGATATCGAGGGCATGGGCATATGTCGTTCCCCGCCCCTTGCCTTGCGAGGGCATTACGAAATACTCCAAGTCTCTACTTGCCAACAACTATTTATATCTCCAAGACGGAAACGTAAACAGTAAAAGCGAATTCCTAGCGAACTTGAGGAACGGAGAGTAATTGTCGAAAGTTTCCTTGAAGCAAGAATGAAAAGCAAACCAGTCGAGAGCAACCACCGCAAAAGTCACACTTGGCAACTCGTCTAACCTTTCCCGGAACGCATTTTCACCAGAGATCGCCTCCTAAAAACATAAATACGAGGGGCAACTCTTTTATTTTCATTAAAACATTCTAACGGCAAATAATTAATCAAAATGCAAATCCTAAGGAATTTGACGCTTGTCCCTTTCCCTCAGCAAAAGGGGAAAACAAGCGCGCAAAATTTAAACAACTCAAAATATTTACACCGTCGAGACTCGCTGAATCTCTCTCTCACTCTGGCATACCGTTAAGAGGTTGCTCGCGCGTCAGTTATATGAACCTGTTGGGTGAATGTTGACGAAAGTGGCAGCAAAACGCCCGGGGAAGGCCAGAATCTAATGGCTTTAACGCTCTATCAAGAGTTCGAAGAAGAGGAGATAGCACAGGATGAGCAACGGATACACGTCAGTGAAAAACAAACGATAAGGACTGCGATTCAGTGCTGAACCATCTCGATGAGGAGAGTCGGGGCTATGTAAGAGCTCAAACTATCTAAGAAGAATCGTAGGCGGGAGAAACTGGCCTTGCCCCTCAAGACGAGCAACACCCACACGCCTATACTTCTATTTTGTTTCCCACTCGCTGTGCGTACGTCTCTGCTATACTGCAGCGGAGAGGCTCTGAAATCAAACCGTAGGACGCTGTGAAGATAAAACAATTAGCAAAGTGGTGCAAGGAACGAATGAAGCGGGACAAATGTAACCCACTCGTGAATCATGTGTAACCTGACCTGAGGATGGGTGAAGAATACACGACACCACCTTAAGCTTCTGCGTTGCAAATCGTCAGGGGCCACGAGTGTTTGACCATCATGGCGATGTTCAAATCAATTATGGTACTCCTCGTGATGCAGGATGTCATGAGTAAGTAATTAGCGTACCTTTAGGCTCACGTTATTTGTAGACTTAGTTTAAACTGGGCCACTTATAGAGGAATTCTGGTGCTGAAGACGAATACTGCCGTACATTGTGACTATGATTTTATCGCTTGCATGCTATGAAACGAAATGATCTACGGCATAGTTCTAGAACTACTTATGAAAAAATGTCTATTTGTGTTTGTTTTATATATATATATATATATATATATATATATATATATATATATATATATATATATATATATATATATATATATATATGTATATGCACAACCTTTCGTAAGAGAAAAAATGTAGCTTAAAGACTCAATTTTGAACACACATCTACAACTTTACAACACGGCAATGCCATAACATCAGCAAGCTTGTCTTGACGATCTGTTCAGTTTGCTACTGTTTCTTGTGCATCTCCAAGATTTGATAATTTTACCACGTACGAATAATAACCTTAGGGAATCTTGACTTTTAAAAGCTCTTTGTTGTTCGATTATAACTGCTCTCTTTAATCTCGCCAAGATGCCCTGTACGTTCGTGAACAAACAGATTCAAGTATATGAAGAATGTGCCATGATATGAAACTTTGTTATTATTATTATTATTATTATTATTATTATTATTATTATTATTATTATTATTGTTGTTGTTGTTGTTGTTGTTACTGAATGAGGTAGAGTCAGGTAATATATGAAGAAGGTATCATTAAAAGAAATATTATTATCATTATTATTATTATTATTATTATTGTTGTTGTTGTTGTTGCTGTTGTTGTTACTGAATGAGCTAGTCAGGTAATATATGAAGAATTTATCATTAAAAGAAAAATTATTATTATTATTATTATTATTATTGTAGTTGTTGTTACTGCTGAATGAACTTAAATCAAGTAAGATTACCACAAAACTGCTCACAATTCGGAATATACGGCGTAATGCCCAGCAGTGACTATGAAAATATCAAGTTACGAAGTTCAAGTTTTTTTTTATCCGATAGGATATTTGCAATGATTTAAAGAGAACCCCCACCGACAGCTTAGAAAATGGAGTCCTGATTCCTTCACACCATCCTTTTTCAGGCCAGGAGGATTACCTGTGGTGCTACGAGTGTGGGACGGGCGTCCCAGGTGAGCCAGACTGCTTGGTCTTTTCCTTAGCATCGTCTTGGAAGCTCTTCTGGAGGAAATGTTCCGGTGACAGCGTCTGTGTCAAGACCATGAACAGTTGGGAGATCGGCAACGGTACGTGTGATCTAGTCCCTGAACTCAGGAGCTCTCTTAAGAACGCGCGCGCGTGTGTGTGTGTATGTAAATTTCTGACTCACATCAGGATCGAAACCAGGTCTTTCAATTGAAAGACGAGACCGATGCCAACCAAATGAAAGACCAGGGTTCGATCCTGATGTGAGTCAGAAATTTACTTCTCTTCCATACGTGATTGTGTGCTGATTTATATATATATATATATATATATATATATATATATATATATATATATATATATATATATATATATATATATATATATATATATTCTTAAAAATTCACAGTAGATGCACGTGACTTCAGTATACAAGCGAATGCCGCATGAAAATGTAATTTTCCTGTGGTATTGCTTTATATATATATATATATATATATATATATATATATATATATATATATATATATATATATATATATATATATATATATATATATATATATATAATGTATATATAATTTGATCCTCCCGTGTGTATTTCAAGACCATGAACAGTTGGGAAACCGGCAATGGTAAGTGTGATCGAATCCCAAAATTCCGGCAGTGCTCTCTTAAAACTGTGTATATAAAATATATAATTTTATCCTCCTATAGAAGCAAAGTCGGTTTGTTAGGCTTTGGTAATACAGAGCTTTTGTACTTGGGCCTTTACCTTGAGAAAAATTCTGGCTAAAACTTTAACAAAATTATTTCGTACATCATCTGTTTATATTTTGTCCTGCCACGACTTTAATTTTTCTATGAAAGAGAAAGCGTGATTTCTAAGTGAAACTTAAAATTGAATGTGTCAGAATTTAACAAAAGTTAAATTCTGACATATTCGATTTTCAGTTTCACCCAAGAATCACATTTTCTTTCATTAAAAAAAAAAAAAACTTGTGACAGGATACATAAACAGATAACATATGATGTAATTACAAGTAAGGAGCCGTTCAAATCCAGTACTAGCAAGAACCCGCAGACTAACAACGCATACACTCCCAATGCTTGGGCAAACTGAACACACAAAACTGCACAAATAAAAAACAAGCAATTTTTTCCCCACTCCGCCAGAGCTCAGCGCTGTTAGGGGTTGCACGCCCAAGGTCAGCCTGTCAGGAGCCGCCCATCAGGACGGGTGCTGGACTCACGGATCCACTGCCACCATCACCTGCTACTGCTCGAGCAACCTCTGCAACGGCGCCCACCCCGGTCGTACGCCCATCTCCAGTTACATTCTCATGGTTATCAACTGCCTCCTTCTGCTTGCGCTCTACAGATCGTGACTGTGGTGCGAGTCCATGTATGTTCAAGCTGCCGAATTCTTTTTAAATTATAAACATGTATTCTTGACGTTGCAATAGTCTTTTTTTTATATAGTAACTCTCTAATTATCTGTTTAGGGTTACTGAAAGTGAGGATTAACATAGACCTGGTACTAAATATTCTCACCAAAGAACATTTCAAACTTATGTTCATTCTCTCACTGGGTTAACACGCATCTCGAGCTGATTATCTCTTCACTAGCCCTGACGTATCAGACTTTATCAGTTATTAATTCTATATTCATTCTCATTCAATAAAAATTCATGAGATGGCAATGTCTTACGTACACAGCCTAGCAAAGTGACATGAAATTCACTTCATAAATTCTCTCAACAAATTGATGTCTGCTACTCAGTCAAAAATGTTACGCCCATCAAACGTGTCTCTTAAAACAGAGAAACAAAACTTCTATAATTAAATTCTATCACGGTAAACTTGTGAGGAAAATACAAAAAAAAGAAGAAAATTAATCATATTAAAACGACTCTCTAACACATTCATAAACGCAACTCACTCAATTATTAGCACAGAAAAACTATTCGCAAGATGTTAACGAAAACATCACACAGTTCGAGACGGCTATTTTTATTATTTTTTACCAATCCGATGAAGCTCATTATATCTTTATATGTAATTATTATTTGGTAATTTATAATTTATGATTATTTCCTATATATATATATATATATATATATATATATATATATATATATATATATATATATATATATATATATATATATATATATATATATATATATATATATATATGATTACCTGAACACTCCTCAATTTGACTTCTCAGTAAATGGAGGAAACGAGTGCTGAATAAGTTCAAAATGTAACTTTTAAAATAAATAAATAAATTTTTCCAAATTCCATCAACATTCCTGTAATCGAAGGAGGATTCTAGTGCTTGAGTTAATTCCACACCTTAGAAAAATGAGGAATCCTTACCTTAAAAAGCATAAAGAAGTGTATAACTAGATGAAGAGATAAGCTACAACTAATTAAACCAGAGGAGTCGATTTAGAGTATAAAAACTGGCGTTACAAAAACATTGGTCATCGACTTTTGAAACTTGAGGTACTAAGTATCTTACGAAACGACTCACGTAGGGATGAACACCGGTTTTTGAGGATAATTCATCATAATGAAAATGAACAAATCGTGAACGATGCATGCCTTTAGCAGTAATTACAAACAAGTAAATATATATGTATCAGCCATCAAGTATATAGCAATAATAAAAGTTTCTTCTTCGTGCTCAAAGCCTCAGGACACGGAGGATAAGGAATCCATGTATCTCAATTCTGTAACACTAACAAAAATATCTGTAGTCCTAATTCTAGTCAAATAAATTCCTAAAGGTTACGCTCTGGTTTTATTTATACCAAATCCCAAATACTTTAAATTTAAAAAACATTATCTGTGTTATCTGACCTTCGTCACAACCTATCTATTTTTTGGATACCACAAACTCTGCTACATTAAAAGCATTCTGATTTCCAGCTTTCCTTTCCGTCACTCTGAAGAGAGTTTTCGTGCGAGTTTTCCATTCATGTACTTCCTCTTCCTACTTCTTTGACTTCCTCCGGTTCGTGTTTATTCCAGTTCTTCTGAATGAGCTGGTGGAAGGTGATATCTGCCTATTAACAAACAGGTTTACTACCTCTTGTCCTTCGAATCTGGCCCTTGCAGAAGTGGCCACCTGATCCGTAACCGTCGTTCCAGAAAATCGAGCTCGGATCAGACTTCCCACGCCCATTCCTCACCACCAACCCTCGACGGTTGGCCCTGTCAGTGGGCTGCCCCTCCCACCCGCCTCCCCTTTTACTTATTTTTTTTTTTTAACTAGAGGCATTACATCTTCAAAAGAAGGCATCGTGCTTATCCCATACAAATGGGAAAAACAAGCACGTTAAAGATGAAATTACTTCGGGATCTTTGCAGTGTCTCTTCCTTAGGCCCCTAGCTGCGACCCCTTTCATTCCTTTTACTGTACCTCCTTTCATATTCTTTCTTTCTTCTTACTTTCCTCAACCCTCTCCTAACAATTGTTTCATAGTGCAACTGCGAGGTTTTCCCCCCGTCACACCTTTTAAACCTTTTTTTACTGTCAATTTCAGTTTCGGCGCTGAGCGACCTCATAGCTCCCAGAGCTTGGCCTTTGGCTTAAATTCTATATTCTGTTCTTTTCTTTTTATAGCTCCCCCTCCCTTCCTCCCCTTACCCTCCTCCATCTTCCCTTCCCAATATTTAGTAATTCTCACTCCTGTGCTTTCCCACACAGCTGCATCTTGATTGCAGCTGAAGAAGATGCCCTTCTCAGCTCAAGTTTTCTTCTCATTTTTTGCGCGCTAATTTCCCATGACAGCCCATTTTTCTTGATTTTCTCGGCGAAATTCCCCGCTACGATAATGTCTACACGATTCCTTTATCAAGGGTCCATCAAAATTGTTCTTTCTAGTTCTGGTGCTCTTTCCACTGTTTTATTTTACTTTATTTAAATAAGGATTTTTCAGGTCACTTGAGTCTACTGTCTACCCTCCCTGCAATTAATCACTTATCTGAATGTTTTCAAATCATTCCATCCGGCAATTTTCAAATATGAACATGGTGCGTTACGTAAATGTTGTAAGAACTAAGAGAAATGCATTGAATTCAATGGGGCTCTGTAAAACTGTAGAATTCATATTTACCAGATCTATTTTGTTTTATTTATATACATCGGAAAAGATATTTACCGGCGCATCGATTCGATACAATATGAATATAAGTAATATTTCGTGATGTTTTAAGATATCCATCCACCTCCCACGCTCACTGATAACATCCAGCTTTCCTTCAGAGGAAGAAAAATTATGAATGCGTATCAGTACATAGGAAGGATGCATTATTTCATGGGAAAACCACTTGTATGGATTATCTTTGTCATTCATTTTTGCCGAGGATGCTCGGATGATATCTTTGTTGAAAAAGAAAGGATGGTTCGTTCAAATTTTATTGTCCGGGAGATTACATAATACGAAGACCCAATAGCTGAAAGGGAAAATAGCGACGGCTGACTGAACATACACGATATCTGGCACCAGCACGTGAGAGAGAGAGAGAGAGAGAGAGAGAGAGAGAGAGAGAGAGAGAGAGAGAGAGAGAGAGAGAGAATTTAGGCCAAAGGTCAAGAGCCGGGACCTATGAGGTCATTCAGCGCTGAAAGGGAAAATTGACAGTAAGGAGGTCTGAAAGGTGCAACGGGAGGAAAACCTCGCAGTTACACTATGAAACAATTGTTAAGAGAGGTTGGAAAGTCAGATGGAAGAAAGAGAATATGAACGGAGATACAGTAAAGCGAATGAAAGAGGTCGCAGCTCGGGGCCGAAGGGATGCTGCAAAGACCCTAAGTAATGCCTACAGTGCACCACGTGAGGTGCACTGACAGCACTACCCCCTACGGGATTAACCTAAGATAGAAATTTAGGACCAATAAGAGTTACAAGCAGTGGGGAAGATGACAGCAGATACTGTAGAACATTTGCCATCTTATTTTTTTTTTTTATAAAAACGGATTTAAGAAATTGTACTCCAAGCGACAATTAATCTATAATGTTTTCATATGTTCGAATCTATCACGAGAAAGATGACACTAAGTATATAAGGATTTGGCCAGACACAGTTGGCAAAATATATCAAACTCCCTCTCGAACAAATATTCTGTGGAAACAGGGTGGCTTTGCATTTTAAGAAACACTTCTTTCATGTACATCACAGCTCTCCGTTGTGTTCTGTACATATTCATAATCGTCACTATACCACCCTTAATGCTGAAAATTTGGAGAGGGGAGGGCAGGGGAGTAAGGGGGGGTGGGGAGGAAGAGGGGGAAGGGGAACTCTACGGGCCGCACCAGCCCGGTTTACCTTCCGGTGTGCAACAAACATTTCAGTTTTAGTATAATACAGAGTGGATGAAAGATTTCCTTTAAACTTTCTGTATGAAACAGATTCTTCAGACGTTTCCTGTGAGGCCTGGAATTTATTCTGCGGAGTTTACCCAATTCCTAGTTAGCATTTGCAAATAAAATTCCGCAGGTGTACTTCTCTCAAAAAGTTGAATTGTTGTTTTCAAACAGATCCAGGTTTAATGCCATTTGTGTGTGCCTTCCAAGTAGCACAGGGTCCATAAATGTAACTATAGGAACGTGCCTTTAGTTACTTCCAAGATCCAAAAGTTGAAGCAAAGATGCAATGCTATTACTACCCTAATGCTATTCTCCTTGCATTCTAATACATTTTCATCTATTTATTAACTTTTTTTTTTTAATAAGTGAGATGTCTTCCTGCTGTGTTTCCCTTTACCTCCTCTTACTTCTTCATGAACACCATATTCTTTGGAAGATGGAACCTTGGAAGCTGGAATTTCAAGTCAATGGCCCCTCTGGTGGGCTTGTTCCACATGAATACGGTTCATCTTCTGAATAATAATAATAATCCACTACATTGTGGACTTTGAAGAGATGTTTGGGAAACGCTATTAAATAAATACCCAGGAAAACATTCTCACCAAAATATACATACCTGTTAATTAAGACTTAAAATATGGAACGATAATTCGATATAAAGCGTATACAAATTTACGAAATACACTCTCAAGTCCAACCAGGACGCCACAGATCTGTAACAGATAAATACGGGGGAGAAACTGGGCTCCAGTCTTCTAAAAAAAAAAAGAAAAAAAAAAACATTCAGACATCATCAAAAGCGCGAATGTCTAAGGTACGAGACAGAAAACAACAGCTCAGTGAATAAAGACTTACCGTTTCAAAGCAGGCTTGAATCAAGTTTGGCGGGAAGAGATTTCTGCAATGAAAAACGAGAATGGGAGTCAACCGGGTGAAGATGTTCTACGCCCAAGCATAAAAACAGCAATATAAAAAAACTCCCATGTCTTTATCTATAATGAAATTTGATAAAACGGCATAAATTCATCCTATCTTGATGACAGACCTTTGATATATATATATATATATATATATATATATATATATATATATATATATATATATATATATATATATATATATATATATATATATATATATATATATATATATATATATATATTCTCAGAGACAAAGACAACCCAACGAAAAAATTATGAAGCGAAACTAGCTCTGAGCAAAATGAAATGATAGTGGGAGACCGATCAGTAAAAAATGGTCCTGCAGTGACCCTCAACATACATGCCAAGTTTTTAAAAAGTGAGTCTTACGAAAGAGTCTAAATAAAGTCAGGGCATATTATTTCTTACTGACTGTGGCATATATTGTTAATTAGACACCGACTGTATCTAAAAATGACTTGTTAACGTTAATATGAAAATTAAGATTGTAGCAATGAAGAGTAAAATATAAAAACAAGAATAACGATTATAATTATTAATACCGTTACTGTTATTGCTTACTCTTCTACTTGAACGTATAGAATAGGAGCAAATGAAAAAAGAATAAATAATAAAGAAATAAAAACACTAGTCGTATCCATGCCCCATCACATGTTTTCTCTCCTCCTCCTCCAAAAAAGAAAGTAGTATTGAACTCCACTCCCTTTGGGCTGGGACGGTTGCCAAGACCCAGGAGCTTGGCTGACTGTCTGACATGACTGACCTGGGCAGATCCATGAGGAGATCGGGAGTGTAGACAGTACGCCCCTCGCCTGCCTTGGTGATGTCCTCGTCGGTCCCTTTACCAGGATGGATGGTGACGACCAGAATGATGCCAAGGATGACTGCTAGCACCGTCGTGGTCATGTAGTAACCGACGGCGCGAAGACCGATCTTTTTCGACAGGGACAGGTCCAGACTTCCTGTTGGCGTTGAGGAGGGGAAATTGACCGAGATGCATTAGAGGGCAGAAGGTCAAGGGATGGGATATATATGTCAATGTTGATTGCTCTCTGAGAGAGAGAGAGAGAGAGAGAGAGAGAGAGAGAGAGAGAGAGAGAGAGAGAGAGAGAGAGAGAGAGCGTTCTTAGCCTTATAAGTGAGTTAAGTGAGTAAAGAGGCAGATATACAGTGAGAAAGAAAGCGTTAATGCCCTTCCCTTGAGGAGAGAGAGAGAGAGAGAGAGAGAGAGAGAGAGAGAGAGAGAGAGAGAGAGAGAGAGAGAGAGAGAGAGGGTTCTAGTAGGATAACAGAGAGAAAGTTCAGTTCAATATGCTTGGGATATATAGGTCAATGTTGATAGCTGAGAGAGAGAGAGAGAATAGGATAACTGAGAAAAAGTTCAGTTTAATCTGCTTGGAATATATAGGTCAGTGTCGACTGCAGAGAGAGAGAGAGAGAGAGAGAGAGAGAGAGAGAGAGAGAGAGAGAGAGAGAGAGAGAGAGAGAGATATTCTAGTATGAAAATTAAGAAAACGTTCATTGTCACCTGATATCCTTTAGACCCCAAGTAACAACTGTGAGGAAATGTATATCAATCGAAAGGCATATTTATATATTTGTGACACATAAGAAATGTAAGTAGACGTCACATCTATTTAAAAGAAGCATTATTATAAGACACCTTTTCAAAAGATAATTGAATCCAAGTAATGTTAAAGTAGCGTCTAAATGAGTTGTTACCACTGGTTCAAATACGCTACAAAAACGCAACTGAATAAATAGACTAAATTTAATTTAAAATGGCAAACCGAATTAAAAATGATTAGCTATAGTGCGCGAATAACTATTACATTCAAGATATGAGAGTTAATCTAGTTGGAATAAATTACAATTAAAACTGAATAAACATGACTGTTGTACGAATAAGCTTATAAATAAACTGACCTGACATCAATGAAAAAAAAAAAAAATAAGAAAACACCAAGGAAAAATGAAGAAACAACCAAAGTGAAGCCCCACAGCAATATATTTTGGAAATGACCTTAGTAGCCCACCCACGAGGCATTGCGTAACACTCGCCCGTCACTCGCCCCCCTTACGAGAGGGTAAAAAATACACCATAACACTGCATATCATGTTTACAGTTCTTTTATAGTTTATAGTTTATAGTACAGACAAACTTACCAATAGCTGATACGAGTGAGGAGACGATGAGGGGGATAATGAGCGCTTTGAGAGCTCGCAGGAAAAGCTCCCCTATGTAGCCCACGTACATTATCTCACGTTTCGTCCATTGTGTGCTCCGCGAGTACCTGAAATGAGCAATAAATGAAGTAGAAGAAGAACAAGAAGAAGAAGAAGAAAAAGAAGAAGAAGAAGAAGATGAAGAAGAGGTTACAAATCAATCTTATGCCTTAACTACATACCTAAGATACGGGAGCTTAACTGTGTATCTATAACACGCATCATCAGGAGAAGAAGAAGAAGAAGAAGAAGAAGAAGTTACAAATCAATCTTAAACATTAATTACATACCTAAGATACGGGAACTTGACTGTGTATCTATAACACGCATCATCAAGAGAAGAAGAAGAAGAAGAAGAAGAAGAAGAAGAAGAAGAAGAAGAAGAGGAGGAGGTTACAAACCAATCTTAAACCTTAACTACATATCTAAGATACGGGAGTTTAACAGAAGAAGAGGTTACAAGCCAATCTTATACCTTAACTACACGCCTAAGATATGACATGTTACCTTAACTGTGTATCTATAATGAAATGAGCAACAGATGAAGAAGAAGAAGAGGTTTCAAGTCGCTCAACTGTGTATCTATAACACTCACCATCACAAGGAGCAAGTATTGGTGTAAGAGGGTTTTTGATATTAATGAAGCGAGAGAGAGAGAGAGAGAGAGAGAGAGAGAGAGAGAGAGAGAGAGAGAGAGAGAGAGAGAGAGAGAGCTTTCCAGGCAGAAAAGGATGGCACAATGGGGTTCGATGTGCTGCTAGAATTGTATTTAGAGTAGTAATGCATCGCATCTTCGCTTGAACTTCTGAAGAAGTTCCAATTGCACGACATCCTCAGTAGGGAGGCAGTTCCACAGTCCAACGGTGTGAGGAATAAAGGACCTCTGGAACTGAGAAGTTCGACAGCGAGGCACATAATTTATTTTGTATTGATGTATATCACACTCTGACGTACATCACGATCTGACAGAGTTTGAGTGGCGTAATAGATATCTAAGGTCGCACTTCCTCCTTTACTCACTTATCCATGCAATTCATTCTTCTTTGGTATTTTTTTTTTTTACTTATTCTGTTATTTTGATTCTCTGTCTCCTCTGTAATATTAAATTCGTGCAGTTGATGTAGGGAAAATACAATAGACCAATTAAACCGCAAATTCGTCGAGTGGACCAAAGGGCCAATTTGGACTACGTGAGCTTCCATCATGTATTGACTCACAGATGACCGACTCCCCTTGTCCTGGGACAGGTGACCACACACGTGGACCTCGGGGAGAGAGAGAGAGAGAGAGAGAGAGAGAGAGAGAGAGAGAGAGAGAGAGAGAGCCATTCTAGCGTGTCTCGCTTTCATACTTGCTCAAATGTTAGAGCACGACTTTAAACACACCACATTCTTTTCCAACACACTCACGACTTTAAACACACCACATTCTTTTCCAACACACTCAAGGTCAGAGAATACAAAGAGTACAAAGAATACCAGCTAAGTACAGCTGTAAAACACAGTACATTTGGTACCATCTCTGTGTAAATTCGTTAAGAAATGAACCAACAAGTTTAACCAGTTGCAAAAGTTACGGTCATCAAACCCACGAGATCTATAAGAATGACAACCCTCTCTCTCTCTCTCTCTCTCTCTCTCTCTCTCTCTCTCTCTCTGTGTTCTTGCGTTGTGAAACAAACACACAACACATTCGTCAGAGAGACACATAGGATGATGCCACCTGAATGACTCCTTTTCAATCTGATGAAAAGGATGTCGGCACTTTGACACATGCCGTCTCTCGTTGGAGCTGTTAAGGTAAATCCCTAAGTATCTCTGAAAAAAAAAAAAAGAACTAACGACCTACATCTGACTGGTTTCCGCTACATGTTGCCCTCTGCTGTATATGTTTCTCTTTGTATTAAATACTATACAACCATTGTTCACACGTTACATAACCATTTCTCTCTCTCGTGAAAGTTTCCAGAAACTTGTCAGTCAGTCATCTTCGAAGTTTTCGCAGTGAAACTTTTCAGACACTTTTCAGTCAGTCATCTTCTTCGAAGTTTTCGCTGTGAAACTTTTCAGCCAGTCATCTTCTTCGAAGTTTTCGCTGTGAAACTTTTCAGAAACTTTTCAGCCAGTCATCTACTTCCAAGTTTTCGCAGTGAAACTTTTCAGTCAGTCATCTTCGAAGTTTTCGCAGTGTCTTCAGGGTGTCGATGAAAATTCGAATAATATCTTTTTATATATAGGGAAGTTCCAGATGTGGCGTTACCATGGAACACTAAAAAGACAATACGTTTCACTCCAAGTTCAAAGAACATCGACCCTTCTGAGAACTCCGAATCTTGAGAGGGCACAAATATATATATATATATATATATATATATATATATATATATATATATATATATATATATATATATATATATATATATATATATATATATATATATATATATATATATATATATATACATACGAGAAATCAAACCTCAAGATTTAATCTGGCACCCCAGCGGCGTATTTCCTTGGGTCTAGGTTCGAACCTCAGGAGGAGAAAGAGTAAGTTCAACATATTGTGCCCCTTAGGGGGTAGCGCCGTCAGTGCATCTCATGTGGTGCACTGTAGGCATTACTCAAGGTTCTTTGCAGTGTGCCTTCGGCCCCTAGCTGCAACCCCTTTCGTTCCTTTTGCTGTACTATTTCCTTTCATAACCTCTTCCTTCCATGTTGCTATCCACCCTCTCCTAACAACTGATTCATAGTGCAACTGCTTTGAGGTTTTCCTCCTGTTACACCTTTCAAACCTTTTCCTGTCAATTTCCATTTCAGCGCTGAATGACCCCAAAGGTCCCAGTGCTCGGCCTTTGGCCTAAATTCTATATTCAATTCAACATATTGTGACTAGGTAAAATGGACCTGGATATTAAGAATTTGACGTCAGGTCCTCGTGATCACACACCTCAATGCAAATTCTTCCCACCCATCAAACGTAACCCTGGATTTTGTATCCAGTTCAGGCTCTGAGGTTTTTCCAGTGGGAAATCGGAAACCCAGCGCCTTCTTTCTCTCTAGGACTGAAGGGAACACGGAATGAAGGAAAAACGGGAGAATGAAATAAAAAACACATGCACAATAATCTAAAATATGAAGCTACTGTTTTCCGTATCTTAGGGTTTAAAGTTAAGACATCAGATGTCAATTTCAACTCAAAATATGCGTTAAAATGAAGGAGTCTACTGCTGTGCTTTGAAAATTCATCATTCGTCAATTCTTTAATTTACTTAAAACTTAAGAAAACAAATAAATGTGATTGCTCTCTCTCTCTCTCTCTCTCTCTCTCTCTCTCTCTCTCTCTCTCTCTCTCTCTCACACACACACACACACAATGTAAATCCTAAGAGGAAGGCAAAACTTATCACCTTAGACGTGATGTCACGTAACATAAGTACTTACAGCAATTATATTTACAGGGCCATTTAACTGCTAGAGCAGACATGCATATCAAAAAGGAGAGAGAGAGAGAGAGAGAGAGAGAGAGAGAGAGAGAGAGAGAGAGAGGGGGGAGGGGGCAGACCCAGGGCCACTCACCGCAGGATGATGCCGAGAATGATTCCCCCGGAGACCCCGGAGATGGTGAGTATGGGAAGGAGGTTTTTACGGATGGCATTCTTGATGTCTTGGGGCTTGCACGAGAACCGTGGTCGAGACATGGCGGCCGCTGGCGTGGTGGTGGTGGTACGACCGTCAGACGACCACACCACTGTCTGCTGCTGCTGCTGACTACTGCAGGGAGAGAAAAAGAACATTAGGTTTCGGGACGCAAAAAAAAAAAAAAAAAAAAAAAAAAAAAAATTCGGGACAATAAAAAACATTAAATTCCTGGATAACAACAACAACAACAAAAAGAACATTAGATTCCGGGACAAAAAAAAAATTAGATTACGGGACAGAAAAAAAAAACATTAGATTCCGGTACGAACCAAAAATCAGATTCCGGAAAGAAAAAACAGTAGATTCCGGGATAAAAAAAAAACATTAGATTCTGGGACAAAAAAAAAAAAAAAAAAAAAAAAAAAAAAAAAAATTCCGGACAAAAAAAAATTAGATTCCGAGACAAAAAAAAAAAAACCATTAGATTCCGGGACACACACACACACATTAGATTCCTGGGGAAAAAAAATTTGATTCCGGAAAAAAAAAAAAAATTGATTCCGGGACAAAAAAAAAAAAAAAAATTAGATTCCAGGAAAAAAAAAAGATTCTGGGACAATGTTTGAAATGAAAAAATGAAAAAAAAAAATTAAAGACTATCATCCAGTAGAAAAAGAAGCACTGATATTTATAGATAAGCTATTATAAACTAGCCATGAACATCTAAGGACAGTATCTGAAAGGAAAAAAAAATTAGACTATTATCCAAAGGAAAAAGAAACATTGATTTTCATAGGTATGCTTCTTATTATAAATTGCCTATGTACTTTACCCTATCAAAATACTTCAAGAAATATCTATTATATGGACACTATGGTATGGAGAAAAAAAAAGTGAAAATAAAGACTATTATCCAAAAGGAAAAAAGAAACATCGATATTTATAGATGCGCTTCCTATTATAAAATGGCTACATCAACCTAGCCAAATACTTCAAGAAATATCTATGGACACTATTATATGGAAGAAAAAAAGAAGCGAAAATAAAGACTATTATAAAAAACAAGGAATAATATTATTATTTATAGATATGCTTATTATAAATTAGCTATGTACATTACCCTGGCCAAACGCTTCAAGAAATATCTAATGAAACTAATAAATGGAAAGAAGATTGGATGAGCTGTGCAAAATTTTCAAGGAAAATGAAAGGTTCAGCCATGGAGATAAGAACTGATCTACTAGCAAGATTGATAGAGAAAGAATATCTCAATCGCCAAGGTAAAAGCAAATCTTGAATACATTTAAATACAACTTCAGCAACGTTTTCCATTCATAATGACAATCATAATGACAATACACTAAGATGAATATGAATGGCAACCTACCGGAGAACAAAACATTTTGAAAAGAAAATATGTAAAGCTAATAAAAGTGAAATTACATTTGCCCCTATATCCAAAACACACTGACCTTTTATTCTGCGATAATATCATATATCACCCTTAAGTACTTTT
>NC_089779.1:16352332-16407332 GCF_040412425.1 Macrobrachium rosenbergii
TTTTTTTTTTTTTTTTTTTTTTGAGTGGGGATGGCACCTCAGTTACAAAGGTGGGTCTTTGGAACTTTCGATCTGCCTTCGCGGTCCCACGCGTTTCAAAATTACACGGCTTACCTTTGAATCAGTCAGTGTAACTGACTGTCGAAGTTATATGGTGGTAATACCAGGTATGTACAGTATTTTACACAATATACTTCAAAGTGAAGAACAATTAGGAACACACGTGTGTAAGTGTACCATTACCCAAATAAGACAGCATGTGTGTGTGGGTTTTTGCGCCCTTGTCACATGTACACAAACACACATATGCATGTTTGTATGTGTGTTCACCTAGTATTTATTGCAAGGAATCTGCCGAGTATTTAAAAGTCAAAGGGTGTGTATGTGTATATATATATATATATATATATATATATATATATATATATATATATATATATATATATATATATATATATATACACACACACACAGTATATACATACATACACACAAATATATATATATATACTGTATATATCTATAACTATATAATTTTTTATTTGTTTTAAATAAAATCACAACGAGGAAACACGTGGGAACAAGGAAACGGAAGATCACAAGCCGGAGGAGGAGGAGGAGGAACTTCTACTTTTTATTTTTGTATTTTCTTTCATGGCAAAATAATGAGGCAAGATTGCAGAGGGATCAGCTCATGTGATCCGGTATAATCCGCGCATAATATGCTTCCGTACTCTCTCTCTCTCTCTCTCTCTCTCTCTCTCTCTCTCTCTCTCTCTCTCTCTCTCTCTCTCCCTGCATTGAAATGGGCAATCTGGATTTGTTTTCAAATGAAGCTGAAAATGAAAAATTATGAATAAAGTACGTTTACCAAAACTGTACTTATCTGGAGAGAGAGAGAGAGAGAGAGAGAGAGAGAGAGAGAGAGAGAGAGAGAGAGAGAGAGAGAGAGAGAGAGAGAGATTCAGAGATGTAACGGAACAGAAATAGCAAATTTTCCATCAATAATCGATCTGTCGAATCTTAAGAGTGTCAAGAATGGTCTGAGAGAGGAAAAGTCCGGAAAGACTTTTCTTTCGACTCTCTCTTATGTTACCGTCATTTTTGGGATGTAAGGAGACACCCATATGATCATAGAGGCTAAAAAGATCAAATTTTTAAGTTGTTAAATACTCGGTGAAGTTATGCGATCTTTCACCGGCTTGGGAAAAATACATCCACTGCTGTTATTGTTATCTATTTATTAATTCATTAGTCTATTTTTTTCTTTTTTAATAAGCGAAATCTCTTCTTTCTTTATTTCCCTTTACCTCCTCTTCCTTCTTTCTATTGAACACCATATTCTTTGGAAGCTTGAATTTCAAGACAGTGGCCCCTTTGGTGGGTTTGTTCCATACGAATAGGGTTCATCTTCTGAATAATAATAATAATAATAATAATAATAATAATAATAATAATAATAATAATAATAATAATATTATTATCATTATTATTATTATTAATTATTATTATTATTATTATTATTATTATTATTATTATTATTATTATTTTAGCACGTCGCTTTACATAAACAACACAACAACACTGCTAATCACCGAACCACCACATGTGCGACACTGCCAAGCGTCCTTCATGCGTTTGTGTGCCAAATACATATGGAACAGAATATGAAATTTAGGCCAAAGGCCAAGATCTAGGACCTACGAGGTCATTCAGCGCTGAAATGGAAATTGAGAGTAAAAGGTTTTAAAGGTGTAATAAGAGGAAAACCCGGCAGATGCACCATGAAACAATTGTTAAGAGAGGGTGGAAAGAGAGATGGAAGAAAGAAAATATAAAAGGAGGTGCAGTAAAAGAAACGAAAGGGTTGAAAAAGGGTTGCACAGCTAGGAGCCGAAGGGAAGCTGCGAAGAACCTTGAGCGGAGGCCTAAAGTGAATCTAGAGAGGTGAACTGATGGCAATACCCCAACTACGGGAGTCAGATACATGTGCTGAAATGATAGATATGCGTTCTTTAAGACATTCCTCATTTTGTGTGAAGTTATCCTTTGTAGCCAGTAGCTTCTTTCTGAGCCGAAATGTTGAGAACTTCACCAACTCTGGAATGAAGGGCTTTGCATTTTAGGATGCTGTGAAACGAACGGAAGAAAATGCAGATAACCCACGATTACAAAAGCTTACACAAAACGGGAAAGAGATGAGTAAATGGACCTCCTAACCAAATAGGCATAGCAACAAGAAACAAGAAAGAAACCAAATTAAAAAAAGTGGAAAACCAGCAAAAGAATGTGAGCTTTCAAAACAACTCTCCAAGTTATCTCTATAATCAAAGCAACAGAGCAGCAAGGGAGTTGCCAGGGCCATAACATATTCGTACCGCGTACGATGCATATAATACAATGGCTCTGACAATAATGGGCTTTATTCGTTGCACTGCCAATGATCAACAGCAACAAAGTGTATATGAGAGTGCACAAAACGAGAGGCATAATGCATTCTCTTTCACAGATTGTGATACATTTTGGAGATTATCTTTCTGATATACTGGCAAATTACCTTTTTGATATACTAACGAAGAAAGAAACATAATTCCGGTCAATATATGGTCGCAGCTTATAAAAACTATTTTTCAAAAAATAAATAAAAAAAAATGTTTTTCAAAAAATGTTAGAAAAAAATGTTTTTCAAAAAATATAGTTTCCAGTTTTTTCCAGTAAACAGGAAATTCTAATTCAGCACAAACTATCTGAAGCACCTGGAAACTGAAGCATCTCCTGAAAATTACTTACGAACCTAATCGAGCCCTCAAAAAAAAAAAAAAAAAAAAAAAAAAAAAAAAAACATCAACATAGCTTAAAAGACTGACTACGCAAGAGAGAGAGAGAGAGAGAGAGAGAGAGAGAGAGAGAGAGAGAGAGAGAGAGAATATGTGTGTGTACTGACGTCATTACTTATCTATTTATTTATTCTGTCCTTTTGGTAACGAGAAACTAACAAACGGGGTTACACAAGAGGTTTTATGATATACCTCGTAAATATTATACTTGTCATAAAAAAAATCAGGAGAATTATACATTCATATTTCTAGTGGCAGCAATGGCCTTTAAACTTTCTGATTTCCACACCTTTTTTTTTTTGTTTTTTGCTACGCTTGTCTTTACAAGCCTAACTTTTGCATATAGATTTGAAACCTACTACGAACGTTAAAGCTTATATATATATATATATATATATATATATATATATATATATATATATATATATATATATATATATATATATATATATATATATGGGAATTTTCTCATTAACTCTCCACATATCTAAAACAAATATTAAAAGACCAAACTTCTTGACCTCGAGTTCCAAGTCTGTTAGACTTCATCGTCAATATTCTGAGCAGGTAAAGTACAGATATTAAGTGAATATAATATCAAACGTAGTGATTAAACAGAATATAACACCGAGTCACTTTTCTTTTAAAAGTATCTTGCATGGACAATTCAATTGGCAAATAGTCTCGTGACTTCATGCCACTTGAAACGTCATTGAGGCTAAACAAAAGCCAACATGATTTAGTAAATATTATTAATCAACACGAATGAAGGAACCCCCCCCTCAAAATCCCGCTACTAATTAGCAACCTTATTATTATTATTCAGAAGATGAAGAACCTCGTTCATATGGAACAAGCCCACCACAGGGGCCATTGACTTGAAATTCAAGCTTCCAAAGATTATTATTATTATTATTATTATTATTATTATTATTATTATTATTCAGAAATTGAAGAACCCTATTTATATGGAACAAGCCCACCACAGGGGCCATTGTCTTGAAATTCAAGCTTCCAAAGAATATTATGGTGTTCGTTCGAAAGAAGTAACAGAAAGTAATGGGCAATACAGAGAGAAGAGACCGTTATCAGAAAAACAGATAAATTAACAAATAAATCAGCACATACATAAATAAAAATGTAAGTAAATTGTTCAGACACAAGGAGAATTATATTAGGGTAGTAATGCGCTGCATAAGTAAATCGTTCTAACACAAGGAGAATTGTATTAGGGTAGTAATGCATTGCATCTCTGCCCGAACTTCTTTAGTTTTCAAGAAGAAGAATCAGTATTTCTTTTAGAGCCCCTTCCCATCAGTGCTTACCATCCAATATCCTCTGATTAAAAAAGAAACCATCCCTTAAAAAAAAAGGAAAAATCCTTGCCCCCTTATTTACAATGCCAAAGATGGAGTCTTCAAAACAGCTTACGCAACAGGGTGCCGTGACAACAGTTAAAAAAAAAATATGAATATGGATGAGGAGATTAGTGGAACAAATTTCTGGCAAGTCTCCAGTTCAATGTCAACAGTTCTTTAAAACTGGGTCCATCTATCTCCATCTGTGTCTACATACGGGTTATGGAATTACATGCAAATCCGGGAATCAGAAGACCACGAAGGAAAGCATTAGATCAGTAGTAGCAATTTTAAACTAGCAGTGGTAAACTTGCAATGGTAAACTAGCAGTGGTAAACTTGCAATGGTAAACTTACAATGGTAAACTTGCAGTGGTAAACTAGCAGTGGTAAACTTGCAGTGGTAAACTAGCAATGGTAAACTAGCAGCGGTAAACTTGCAGGGGTAAACTTGCAATGGTAAACTAGCAATGGTAAACTAGCAGCGGTAAACTTGCAGGGGTAAACTTGCAATGGTAAACTAGCAACGGTAAACTAGCAGCGGTAAACTTGCAGGGGTAAACTTGCAATGGTAAACTAGCAATGGCAAACTAGCAGTGGTAAACTTGCAGTGGTAAACTAGAAGTGGTAAACTTGCAAGAGTAAACTAGCAATGGTAAACTAGCAGTGGTAAACTTGCAATGGTAAACTAGCAGTGGTAAACTTGCAAGGGTAAACTAGCAGTGGTGAACTAGCAGAGGTAAACTAGCAGAAACAAGTCGATTCAGTTGCTCTCATTTCTTGGCGATGAAAAAAAAAACGCATCAAATGAATAAAGATGACAAAATATCAGTAAAAATGTCCATAAAATAAAAAAAAAAGTCGTTGTTAAAGACAGAATGAACTGGCAAAGTGAATAAAGCGAATTTACTCTACGTATAATACAGTCCAATCCTTTCCACGTGTTTAGTTCACCCAAAAATCAATAAAAAATGAAATGGTAATTTTTTTCGCATTTTTTAACATCGACCATCATAAACAAAGCAACAGCAATAATTATAAAATGCTTTGTCCGACACCATTGCCTTCAGAAACAACAAACAAAGGTTTCTCCAACCACACGCGCGAAGGTCTTTTGAGATGTCACTACTGAAGCACACACACACAAAAAAAAAACATTGTTAAGCATAAAATCTCAAACATCAACAACTTTTTTTTTTCAAGACATACACGCACACACAAATATGCGCAACCTTCTTATATGTTAAAACACTCTGCATATATACTGTTTAACATTGTCTTCCACAACAATTTTTTTTACCATTACTTTCATTTTTCCCACATGACCGAACCTCCTGCCACCTTCGTCAACCTTTTTACCGTATTTCTAACCCTGTCAGTTCTTCTTATGCTACATATATTTTATGCAAACAATTCGTCTCAGGACCTTCCTTTTTCTTAATCACAATCAACATTCACAAGTCGCTTCCATAAAAGAAAGTTGGTTCAACAATCTCTCTCTCTCTCTCTCTCTCTCTCTCTCTCTCTCTATATATATATATATATATATACATACATACATACATATATAGTTTTATATATATATATAGATAGATAGATAGATTAGATAGATAAGTCGTTCCCGGTAATACAAAAATGGTTCCTGCGAAGAAACAAGGCAATATACAAATGAGGACAATTCTGCCAATTAAACACGTACGTACAATTAAGAAATACAAACAGACAAAAAAGGGCTAAAATCCTGCTCGCCTCACACAACAAGAGATAAGGTACTGAATTAGACACTGAAATCATCGTTGTGGCTAATATGAATCTGTCTTCCATTCCACAAAACCAGAAATATCGAACATCAAATAGCATTGGCGAAACTGTCTTGAAATCTGCCCTTATCAGATGGACCGTTTTGCATAAACTATGAAGCGAATTTTGTGCACGAATATATGAAGTAAGTTCTGCTTTGGTTGCCCTACGGTGGAGTAAAATTATATCTTAATTTTCAGAACCCCCCTTCTTCTTCTGGAGAAACAAATCCACAGTATGTAAATGCACATATATTTCAAGATACAACGGTACAGATAGCTTTCGGGAATCTGTTCGGTTCCCCCTTTCAACAGATTCCCGAAATGCTATCAGTACAGTTTTATCTTTAAATATATGTACATATACATAACTGTGGACTGGTTTCTCCATTATTATTATTATTATTATTATTATTATTATTATTATTATTATTATTATTATTATTATTATTATTATTATTATTATTATCATCATCTGTGTTTCCCAGCGGCTCGTTTCATATCCTTAAATATATCTTCCTCTTTATTTCTTCATTAACAATGGATTTTCATTCCTGCGAACTTCATCATATTAAATAAAAACAAAATGCACATAAGCATGGAAAAAAAAAAGAAAAGAAAAGTACTACGCGAAATACAAGATACCACGAGCAAAAACCAGAGTGAAGCTTCAGACAAAAATTCACAATAATTCAGAGAGAGAGAGAGAGAGAGAGAGAGAGAGAGAGAGAGAGAGAGAGAGAGAGCTTAAGACTGGAGTTACCTACCAGTGAGAAGCCGTGAAACAGCGATTAGAAGGGAGGGCGAGAAGAAGGCGGATAAGAAGAAAAGAAGAAGAAGATAGCAATAAATTATGAGAATGTTTAAGAGAGACTGAGAGGAAGAACCTACTTAAGTGACGCTTACCGGAGGCTCGAGGGAAGGAGGTGTGTAGAGAGAGAGAGAGAGAGAGAGAGAGAGAGAGAGAGAGAGAGAGAGAGAGAGTTGATTAATGGGGAAGGGGATAATGGAGGAAGAGGTGTAGGGAGGAGGGGAGGAGGAGGGGAGGGGAGAGGGAGGGGAGGGAGGGGAGGGGAGGGGGGGGAAGAGGAGGAGGAGGAGGACTGGAGGAAGTACTCATGTAGCCTCTTCAAAAGTGGGTACGCATCATAACACGAGAGAGAGAGAGAGAGAGAGAGAGAGAGAGAGAGAGAGAGAGAGAGAGAGAGAGAGAGAGAGAACCCTCAAACATCGGTAATGATAAACAGTGCCACCACCACCTGCTTGGGACGGGAGGGAACGTGAGAAAGAAAGCAACTCCGTAAGGCGATACGCGCGTATGAGTTGCGTCATCAACTCCTTCCTCCTCCTCCCCCTCCTCCTTCCTGCGTAAGAGACAGTGCATGGGAGAAACAGAAGGATAATTTGTTAATTTCATCCGAGATGAGTCTCTCATTTCATCGCTGTAAATAGGTAATAATGAGTTGCTAAGAATATGTAAACAACAGTGTCGTAGACATAATTATCTTGGAATTTTATCTGAGAAAGTACTTTAATTTTAGTGTGCTGTTATGATCATTATTAATCATAATAATCATCAGTCCCAATGGAGGACGCAACTCAATAAAGAAAAAAGAAGGAGAGAGGTTTGAAGAATAAATTGCAAGATATTAAAAAAAAAAGAAAACAAATATCATAACACACAAAAATAAAAATAAATACGACATACGACACACAAACCATGAAGTGAGAATCATGTTTGTCTGCTCTAAAAAAAAAAAAGTTTTAATTTGCACCAATTCTGAACTTCTGAAGTTCCACTGATTCAACAACAGAAGCAGGAAGATCGCTCCACAATTTGGTTACGACAAGAATCAAACTTTTAGAGAACTGTGATACTGGTCCCCTCGTAAGAAAAGACTGGACTCAGAATAATTAACGACCTATGGTATAGCTTTAGAACGCAATATAAATATTAGCTACAGTACATCTCCGTTAAAAGATTCAGCAACTCCAAGTCTATGCTTTGTTGTAATTATATTTTCTTAAATACAACACTGTATTCAAGAAAATATAAAGAACATACTTATAGATAATTGTCAGCAACTTTAATTAATAATTGCCATGAACACAAGAAATACGTTTGCTTGAGAATTATCTGTCAACTGCCTTCGCCTAAATACAATCATATTTTTTCTAACAGGCAAAACAAACATACGACTCTGAACAGCCACGTAAACCAGAACTTTACCTACAGCATAGTAACAAGATATCCAATTCACAAACGTAATCCTCTAAAGCACAATGCAACCGCACTTATGACTGTTATGCACGGAAAATTGCAACTCATACAGACAGCGAGAACCACGTCTGCACTCTAATAAGCACAAATTATTATTATTATTATTATTACTATTCAGAAGGTGAACCATATTCATATGGAACGAGCCCACCAAAGGGGCCACTGACTTGAAATTCAAGCTTCCAAAGAATATTATTAATATTATTATTATTATTATTATTATTATTATTATTATATTCCGAAGATGAACCCTATTCATATGGAACAAGCCCACTGACTTGAAATTCAAGCTTCCAAAGAATATTATTAATATTATTATTATTATTATTATTATTATTATTATTATTATTATTATTATATTCCGAAGATGAACCCTATTCATATGGAACAAGCCCACTGACTTGAAATTCAAGCTTCAAAAGAATATTATTATTATTATTATTATTATTATTATTATTATTATTATTATTATTATTCAGAAGATGAACCACATTCATATGGAACAAGCCCACCAAAGAGGCCACTGACTTGAAATTCAAGCTTCAAAAGCATATTATTATTATTATTATTACTCAGAACATGAAACCTTTTCACATGAAACAAGCCCACCAAAGGGGTCACTGACCTGAAATTCAAGCTTCCAAAGAGTACGATGTTCATAAGGAAGTGGGAGAAAGTAAATGAAAATTTAGATGAATATAAGAAATATACGAGAAGAAATCGCGAATCTTCTTTCCAAACCGCCATTTCAAATTCATAAATTTTGACAAAACGGAAAGTGAAAGGATATTACACGAGTTCAGACTGTCACAAAACCCTTTGTTCTGGGTAAAAAAAAAAAAAAAAAAAAAAAAAAAAACTAGTTTGCAAGTATGTCAGTATTTTAAGGCAACTCTCTCTACAAACCCTTTTACTCTTGTCTGACCATGAAGTTACAACAAAACAAGATACAACATCTCTGTAGTTCATATTTCAAATTTAATCAATTTTCATCACTGAAAATCTAGTAGATCTTCCCTGAGTAGTTGAATGAAGTGTCATTTTTTCTATGTACGAATGCATGTACTGTATATACAAATATAATTACTTACACCAGATTTATGGGTATGTACTGCATACAATAAGTGTCTGATTGTATGTATACACAGTTTCAAAATTTCTCTTGTGTATAATAGTTCTAAAGCAATCCATACTATCAAGATCCAGAATAATACCAACACCATGTATAGGATGTAGTGTGTGTGTGTGTGTGCGTGTGTGTATATATATATACACACATATACAGTATATATATACATATATGTATATATATAATTTATATATATATATATATACACATATATAAATATATGTTTGTGCGGTGTTTTGAATGCGTAACCAGCAATCAGATGCTACAAAAGTGAACAGACACAACGACCAGATAAAACACACTATTATGGAAATGACCAAAACGAATAACGTTAAAACCTAAGCCGTAAAACTACGGATAAAGAAACCGCAAATATGGAACGCCTCACAGCGCAGCGACTGCAGTAGAAACGTTCCGGGGAGATATCCCTCGTGGGACAAGGAGTCACCCGAAATCAGCATGGGACCAAAAGAGAAGCGGCGAGAGAGCATAGTAGCATCACGGTCAATGAAGTCATGCAGCTGTTGCCCTAACATTAAGGTGTCGGGTTTAACGATACGTATATCTGTGTCGATCTAGCCTCAGAGAGAGAGAGAGAGAGAGAGAGAGAGAGAGAGAGAGAGAGAGAGAGAGAGAGAGAGAGAGAGATTATTGTTATTACTATTCAGAAGATGAACCCTGTTCATATGGAATAAGCCCACAGGGGCCACTGACTTGATATACAAGCTTCCAAACAATATGGTATTAATTTGAAATTCAAATGAATAAAGAGAGAGAGAGAGAGAGAGAGAGAGAGAGAGAGAGAGAGAGAGAGAGAGAGAGAGATTATTGTTATTATATTGTTCAGAATATGAACCCTATTCATGTGGAACAAACCCACCCAAAGGGGCCACTGACTTGAAATACATGCTTCCAGAGAATATGGTGTTCATTTGAAAGCAGAGAGAGAGAGAGAGAGAGAGAGAGAGAGAGAGTATTATTATTACTCGGAAGATGAACCCCATTCGTATGGAACAAGCCCACCACAGGGGCCATTGACTTGAAATTCAACTTTCCAAAGAATGTGGTGCTCATTTTAAAGAATTAACAGAAGGCAAGAGAGAGAGAGAGAGAGAGAGAGAGAGAGAGAGAGAGAGAGAGAGAGAGAGAGAGAGTGTGTAAAAACTGTTCAAAACTGTACAAGACAATTCACATGCATAAATATATATCAAAACAAGTTCACAACTGTATGTGACTAGACAAGGGTACATAAGCTTGCGTAATAAACACATAAAGTGTACTTACATTTTTTCCTATCTGTTTATCAACTTATTAATTTATTTTCTCTTTTTTAACGAGTGATCTCTTCTTTCTGTATTTCCTATTACCTTCTATTACTTCTTTCTAATGAACACCATAATATTCTTTGGAAGCTTGAATTTCAAGTCAGTGACCACTTTGGTGGGCTTGTTCCATATGAATAGGGTTCACCTGAATAATAATAATAATAATAATAATAATAATAATAATAATAATAATAATAATAATAATAAAATAATAATAATAATAATAATAATAAACAAGGATTAAATGCTTAAAATTCACCTCTGAATATTTCGAACAGCTACCACATTTGTATTTAAGACGGATGACAAACGAGTGTTCTGACTTTACGATGACATAAAAAAAAAAAAAAGAGGATCCACTTGCTTGCGCGCCTGCATAGGGAGGTAAGAGAGCACGCAATGAGGGATCTGAACAGCTGGGGTACTTGGGTATCTGGGTATCTGTCACGAGTGTCTTTTTTTTTCTTTTTTAGTACTCCCACAGCCTTGATCGTGTGAAACGTCCATTAAGATTCTGAGATAAATAAATGAATAGAGAAAACGACTTATATACTTTGTAATGAGGAAATAGACGCAGGATATAAAAAGATCCTCTCCCTCTTTCTCTCTGTCTGTGGGAATATTTACCGTCTGTCACTTCATAAACAATGACAGCCAATATCAGGATTAACGTCAACGGGAATTTTAACAGATCGAAATGAGCGAAACGATGATAAATAATCTGAACGTCTGCCATACAATTAACAACAATTTGCCAAAATTTTAATAAGTTTTTCACTATTTTTGGTACCAAAGAAGTTTACTCGGTAAAAAAAATATTTCAGTTTCTATGAACATCGAAATCCTGCTCAAGAACAAATGATACTAACTTGAATTACTCTATGAAGCAAAAATTAAAATGGAAGACTGCCATATCTGCAAAAATACAAAACTGAGAGAAATGGCAGAACCTACCTTGCCTTACTACAGATTTTGCAGATACTGCAAGTGGGGTCCCCCTAAATACTAGTGGAAAACATTGAAGAATCATTCTGAAACTGCAGTATCTTGTGTATTAGTGTTTCACGAGCCCAATAGGTGGTATATCTCAATTTTCCAAAATTTTGTAAATACTAGTTTTCCATTTTAGAGTAGAATGGCCCCATATCAAATATTTGCTCCAGAAAGAAAACTGTAAAAAGAAGATGACTAAAGTAAAATAATCTAGAAAGAAAATTAAACGGACAACAGTTTCAATACCAATGAAAGGAATAAAGGAGACGCCATTTGCAGTTCTACTTTGTTCAATGTTCTTTTGTAGCGAAAGATGATTCCTTTCCTCCATTTATATTTTTTACCCTTTTTAAAACTTCCCAGGAGGCGCCATCCATTACAACCCTTTGACATACAAATGAGACAATGCGACACCAAGATGTTAACACCCGTAGAAATATGGGAGAAAAGGAAGCTAATGGGAAACGGGGGGGAAGAGAGGGAGAGAGAGAGAGAGAGAGAGAGAGAGAGAGAGAGAGAGAGAGAGAGAGAGAGAGAGAGAAGCCCCCAAGGGTAAATTCTTTCCCTGGTGTCACTTAACCCCTTGTTTCAACCCTCAAAAAAATCCCCTCGTCCTAATGTGTTGTTGTGCAACCTCTTCTTCTTCTTCCTTTCCTTCCCTCTTTTCTTTTTCTCTGTTCCTCCTCACCCTTTTTTTTAACGAGTCCTCTCTCTCTCTCTGTTTCCTCTCACCCTTTTTTTTAACGAGTCCTCTCTCTCTCTCTCTTTTTCCCCTCACCCTTTTTTTAACGAGTCCTCTCTCTCTCTTTCTGTTCCCCTCACCCTTTTTTTTAACGAGCCCTCTCTCTCTCTCTCTGTTCCCCTCACTTTTTTTTTTACCGAGTTCTCTCTCTCTCTGTTCCCCTCACCTTTTTTTTTAACGAGATCTCTCTCTCTCTGTTCCCCTCAGCTTTTTTTAACGAGTTCTCTCTCTCTCTGTTCCCCTCACCCCCCTTTTTTTTAACGAGTCCTCTCTCTCTCTGTTCCCCTCACCCTTTTCTTTAACGAGTCCTCTCTCTCTCCCCTCGTTCCCTGGCTGGGATGAAACCAGAGCCGACTGTTAAAAAACAAAGTCATCTCACCCAGTAAACTAGGACAGAGAGAGAGAGAGAGAGAGAGGGGGAGGGATGGGCCATGAACTAAAAAAAAAATTACAAACATGTAGCCAAGTTCTCAAAACGAAACAAAGAATATGGTATGGCTATGGGCTTCATGTACAATTCAGCTGAGACTTCGGATTTTGATCAGACTGACGTAAGGAATGGTTATGCCTTCAAAATCATCGAATTTCTGACCCCTGCCTTGATTATTCATGGTATGTCTTCTCGTAGAATGTAAAGATATATTGGTTCTTTCGTTACGTGCTGGGACGACTGGATTTTTTATTTTATTCTATTTTATTTTTTTTTGCAAAGCGACAGTTTCAAAGGGAATTTTAACAGACCGAAATGAGCGAAACGATGATAAATAATCTGAACGTCTGCCATACAACTGACAACAATTTGCCAATCAGTTTTTTCACTATTTTTGGCACCAAAGAAATTTACTCAGGTAAAAAAAAATATTTCAGTTTCTACGAACATCGAAATCCTGCTGAAGAACAAATTATACTAACCATAAAGATGATAGATCTCTACAAAAACGTGTAGCTACAAAGTACATCGGTGCCCAAATCATTGCACTAAAAAAATGAAACACGAATAAAACTGTAGTGAAACCAAATTGGCCATCACCCATCACATACGAACAACCGTTAAATCATAATCAAAATCTTTACGAGAAACTTTATAAAAACAATTCTGCTTGAACTTTTCTTGTTTTTTTTGTTCAGCAAGAAGAAATTTGCGAAAAACGACCTGGTGATATGGAAGATGCATGCTTTGCCAAGCAAAAGAGCAAGCAACAGGGACACTGGAAGTTTGTCGTCAAGATCTCTTTTAGAACTAAAGAACCTTTTCACTTTCAATACGTTGTTTGCATGTAATGCAATCAACTGTACTTTTGTTTCAGGACAGAATTCCCCTTCACATAGGTAATTAATATATAAATTGTAGAAATTTTTTTCACAAATGGACTTCCAAGTGGAGAAGAAGCATGATTATACACAGAACATGGCCAACTGAAGTCAGGCCATATTATTGCTCTTAAGGAGAATATGAATAAAAATGCCTGACCCATTGAAATATCAGATCAACTGAGCATATTATTATTATTATTATTATTATTATTATTATTATTATTATTATTGCTGTTTAAAAGAGGGTCTGCTGCCAAATTATTAATATCATTATTATTATTATTATTATTATTGAGAACACGAACCGTATTCATATGAAACACAGGGGCCATTGACTTGAAATTCAGGCTTTCAAAGAATATTGTTTCCATCAGGAAGGGGTAAGAGGAGGTAAAGGAAAATATAAGAAAGATCTCACTTATTAAAAAAAGAAAAAAATTAATAAATCAATAAATAGACAAAAATGTATTAAAACGCAAGGAGAATAGTGTTAGGGCAGTAATCCATGGTTCATTCAATCCTTGCCATCATTTTAAACTCATCCGGAGCATAGGAATCCACCTCTTAAAAGCTACTGACGACACGAACGTTTCAATCAACTTAATTCAGTCCATTTACTATTTACCAGTACACGCCCACACCCATCCGAACCCAGGAAAAACCCGTACCCACGTTTATTGTCGTTCGCTCGAAGTGGCAACCCAAGACATCCGTCCAGTTACGTCACTCCCAGGGATCAAGTTCACTCTTAATACAAGACAACTGACATCCGTCACTTTCATCTGCAGTTCATGTGCGCGCGCGGAGGAGCGTACAGGCGTCTTTCTGAATCATTCACAAAACTGAAAGGCACCCAAAAATAGTCCCACTGAATGATTTCATAGTCTTTCAAAAGCTTTCAAAAACTTGAACCCCCCCCAATAATAAATAAATAAATAAATTAATAAATTATACCATTAAATGATTTCATAGACTTCCAAAAACTTTCAGAAACTTGGAAAAAAATTATAGCACTAAATGGTTTCATAGTCTTTCAAAAACTTGAAAAAAATATACCATTAAATAATTTCTTTGTTTCTCAAAAACTTTCAAAATTGAAAACCAAAATAAAATTGTCCCACTGAATGATTTCATAATATAAACAAGAGTCAAAATCACCTGGTGACAAGTGGGTGTCAGACCCTTGAATATGTCTTTTTGGCCTAATAAGAAAAATTTTATTGTCGCTCGTAACCTTATTATCCTCATTGTAAATATAAATATAAGCACACTTGCCGTGCTGTAAGAATAAATCAAAATCCTGTTGTGTTTTAGTAATACACTGAAAACGTAACAATTCACTACAGTTTCAAGACCAAGTGGTCTCCTCTTCAGATGATTACAGTATACTGCAATACAAGAAAGTAAGTCACTGATATTAAGAAAGGAGAATTTTTTTATTTTAACATTTTCAATGTATTTCCAAAACACACCGGGATTTTAATTTATTATCATCATTAATCTATTGGGCAGATTTTCTTGCAGACATTGAGGAACAAAGGGTTGGATGAAATCTGACAAAACTCTACGTTGTAACAACTGTATACCTGAAATTAATCGGCTGATATAATAATTTGAAGCTGATAACGCAATCACGTGACATGGCGGCCATATTTGATTTTGTTGAAGGCCTGAAAAGATCCTCTTCTCTATGTTGCCTCGTGGAGAACTCGTCATATGTGCGAGTATCAACCACATATGATGCTCACTGAAAGGTGATGTTCATTTGATAATCATTCACGTATGATGCTAAATGAAGTTATAGTATCAATGGTAAAAGTATGCATGTATGTATGGATATGCGTGTGTGTATGTGTATATATATAATGCATGTATATATAAGTATACACACACACACACACACACACACACACACACACACATATATATATATATATATATATATATATATATATATATATATATATATATATATATATACATATATACTGGAGGGGTACTTTGTAATGCCGTGTAAAGTAAAACTACGCCACTGTCAACTGACCGGGTGGCCATATTGGAAAATGTTCATAAGCATCTCAGGAACGTCTTGTAGAGATTATCATATACTTTGCAAGCTGCATTTGCATACAAGGGCAAACTACAGTTCTTATACAAATTAGGATTGGCGACCACGACGAAACTGATGAAAGCAAGCCGAGCGCACACGCAGAATCTGGGGTTTACCAGACATATTTTGAAAATGGAATTGTACGCATGGCAGCTGAGATGGAGAAGCGCACATTTCTTTCATTCAAATGCAAAATAAAAGTTGAAATGATATTTAATGCCGATTTTTCGCTGCGGTACAGCAATTAAGAAATCGAATCATGGAAGCCGGTGCTAATACGCAAGTGGAAAACTCTACGGGGGTACGATGCCCCAAACGCAATCGGGCATCAAGAGGAAAACACACCTCCAGCAAGAAATCTCTCTGAAATCTCTCTCTCTCTCTCTCCCAGTTTTCACTCTGACGAATAGCTACTACTTATCTTTCCTGTCCGCTCCCTTGAGTAAAAGAGAGAGAGAGAGAGAGAGAGAGAGAGAGAGAGAGAGAGAGAGAGAGAGAAACTTCCAAATCGCCTTTTTTTCGCCCTGGGTTGCTTATCTCTCTCCGGTGGTTCTTCTTCTTCTTCTTTTTTCCTTTAGCTTTCCATCCAGCCGAGGGTGCTCAAAGTAAGGCGGAATTAATGTAGCGTAAAGTAAAGTTATGGATAAAAAATAAGCATAACTGCTTACTATATTGCTTACTAGAGGCGCAGGAGACGATGAAGCCTGTATGAACCACTCCAAAAAAAAAAAAAAAAAAAAAAAAAAAAGTGATATGTCTAATTCACACTTACAGAGGGAATACATTATATGTCGGTAATGAAAATCATCAACATGAATAAAGTTCTACCTACAGTCTATTTTCAGTTTTCTGCAAAAGAAAACTATCGAGATGGTTTTGTCTGTCCGTCCGCACTTTTTCTGTCCGCTTTCAGATCCTAAAAACCACGCAGGTTAGAAGACTGCAAACTGACATGTTGATCATACAACCTCCAATCATCAAACATACCAAATTGCCCTCAGTAGTTTTGATTAGGTTAAAGTTAGCCATAACGGTGCGCCTATCAACGCTACAGGACAGACCACCACTGAGCCGTGGTTGAAAGTTTCATGGGCAGCGGCTCATACAGCATTATACCGAGACCACCGAAAGACAGATCTATTTTCGGTGGCCTTGATTATAAGATGTACAGAAAACTCGATTGCGCCGAATAAACTTCGACGCTTTTTTTGTTTCTTAATAGGCAACAATGCGTTTAAAAGGATGCAGCTTGATGATGATTGGTTGAATGTACCGCGTCCGAATGGCCCTGTTATATTTCGTACCGTTACTTAATGATTCGAATGAAATGTTATCTAATATTAGGATTTTCTCTGTCAAATCTGTTATGGCTGTTCGTAATGTTATGGAGCTGACAGATTATGGAAAATTGTATTAATAAGTCCAGAAATAAACAGCAAAGCAGCCGAAGTCACATTCATGAAATAGGTTTCGGACACATACTTTCAAGCAGAACGTAATTTATGTATTTTCCAAGTATTTCAACGCAAACTGGAACAAATCACACTAAATATATATATAAAAAACCGTTATAAACACTTCCCAAAGACTAGATCCTACTTTAAGCTTGAAACTGATCAAAATCTGTGTAGGTGAAACCTTACGGGCCAAAATGTTGAAAATAAAGGCTATATTTCAGAGACCAAACTGTCTCTCTCCTCAGGCAAATAGGAGAGACAGTTTGTTCTCTGAAATATAGCCTTTATTTTCCACACTTTGGCGTTTATATGGGCTCCTGATATTTGATGGAATTTCTGTTTTAACAGAAAATATTTCACAGACATATATATATATATATATATATATATATATATATATATATATATATATATATATATATATATATGTGTGTGTGTGTGTGTGTGTGTGTGTGTATATATATATATCAACACACACACATATACATATATAATTTGCGCGTAATCGTTTACAATCTTTTTCAAATTATAGAGGGAGCTGCCAGTTGTTTGCAGATTTGGCAATGGTACGGTAGCCTAAGCTTAGCGTTTTCACAAACCGGCAACTGTTTTGTCCCAGCCGAGTCACTGAAAATAAACTTCGTTTCCCAGCGTATGTTATTTAATTCTATCTTCATATACAACAGTAACCGTATAATTTTTCATTCACCTATATTTCTGCACAAAGACGATACAGCTGAAGCCTTTAATTAGACGTTTATGATATAATAATAATAATAATAATAATAATAATAATAATAATAATAATAATAATATCTTTATTTCGGCTCAGGGCCATATACCTGGAATATACAGTATGGATACAGTACAATACACAGAATCTAAATACACGGGATAAAATGCTAAAAATGATAATTGGCAACAGCCTATCAAACATCTTACTGAATTTTTATGATAAATATGAGTCTATTACTCCTGGATCACGTTTACACAAGGTCCTAAGAGCATCTCTGTACAGAATTAATAGAAAACAGAAATCAGAAGAAAGTGAATTCAGCTAGAATCGATAATTATGACTCGAGCAAAAGCTTTGGTTGTTAATGCTTACGAGCCTCATTGTTTTAATTTGAACTTAACCTAACCTAACCCACCTACTAAAAGTCATAATATCTCTTGAATTACAAGTAAAACCACAAAAGCAGATCAACGTTATGTAACACTGCCCTCATGCACTTGGTGTTTTTGAAAGCTCCCTCCCCCCAAATTAGGAAAGAACTGCAAGGTAAATTACCAAATGTTATGTGTGTGTGTGTTACAGGGAATATGTGAAACCAGGGATTTCACGAAATCCATAGGGAATATGTGAAATGAGCAACTGTTTAGAACATTTGATCTCGAGGGTTGGTACTTAGCACGGCGAAACAGTGATTCATCTAAGTTGTTTCGCCGTGATAGTACTAGCTCCCGGGGGTCAAATAAGTTTTGCTGTGTTTAGTACTAGCTCCTGGGAGGGATCAAATGCACTTAGGGACATTCGATCGCCCAGGGGCTAGTACTAAACACGGCAAAATACATTTGGATCCCAAGGGGCTAGTGCTAAAAACGGCTAAAGTGTGGATAAATCACTGTTTCGACGTGTTTAGTACTAGCCCTCGGGGATCAAATGTTCCTAAGCGAAGTGGTCATTTAACATATTCCCTAGGGATTTCGTGAAATCCCTGGACTTCACATATCCCCTGTAGCATAAGCTCACTTTTCACACATATTTGCCCATACTTTACCAGTAAACAGGGACACAGAATGAGTAGTGTCAGAGACATACGGTTGCAACGTGCAAATAGTATTTTTATCAATTCCAAGTCTAAAGTAGATTCTGGTCTTTGGAAGAGTCGATAGTTACGTGTCTATTCTAATATTTAGTATGACTGATTCCAATCTGGGTTAAAATATATGGAAAATAGACATAAACGTTCTGGATTTCAAGATGAAGACTTCAGTGACCTTGTTATGTAATTTGGGGCTTTCAAAGACATTTTTCTTTGTCCCTTAACTCAGTTTACTGATGTTAATAGATGTTATGTTTACAGACGTAACATCTGCCAACACACATAACATACACTTGAGGGAGACGCTTAGGTTATGATATGTTTTCATTCCGATCACCAAGTAAATATATGAGATATAACGAAGCTACTGGCATGGTACTGTACTTTTAAAGAATCATTACCATTTACCAGACTACATCGAAGTGCATTTTCGACAGATTAAACAAATATAAAAAAGCAAGGGTAATAGGTAGTTTCGAAAACATTGTTCCTTAAAAACAACAAAAACGCGATGGGGTTATAAATTTATAAAACAAAAAAAAAAAAAAAAAAAAAAAGCTAGGAAAAATAACTCAAGAAACTGCATTTTCGCCGGATTTAAAATAAAAAAGCAAGAGTAATAGGTAGTTTCGAAAACACTGTTCCTTAAGAACAACAAAAACGCGATGGGGTTACGAGATAATTAAAATAACAACCAGGAATAATAATAACTCAAGAAAGTGCATTTTCGCCATTTTAAAATATAAAAAAGTAAGAGTAATAGGTAGTTTCGAAAACATTATTCCTTAAGGACAACACAAACCGTAATGGGGTTACAAGATAATTCACAAAAAAAAAAGAAAAACGAAAAACTAGGAAAAATAACAAGTATTTGAAACGTATAAGATAATATGTGTTACGTACATCTCACGCCCCGTCCTCTCAACCGCCCAACAACAACACAGCCAACACGTTAAGTTAATCACTGGGTTTCTCTGTATAAACCTTTTACGTAACATACAAGGTCCTTGGTCATGAAACCCAGACATTAACATTAACTAAAAACAGACACGGAATGATTTATGCTGCTGTGAGCCATGAAAGCATTCAAGATTGCAATTAAACACGAACAGTAGTAGAAGCAGTCCCACACGTCATGGGGTCTGTTTGGTAACAAGTTGGAAATAATACGAAAAATAAATACTAGAAATACTTTCTCACTGCATATAAAAATATATATAAGGTTGAATCTACTACTGAAAAAATAATATTGATATTACTTTTCTCTCTCCATATGAAAAATATAAGGCTGAATCTACTCCCGAATAAATAATATTCTTAATACTTTTCTCTCTCCATATATAAGGCTTTCTACTCCGGAATAAATAATATTAATAATACTTTTAAATATAAGGCTGAGTCTACTTCCGAATAAATAACATTCATAATGCTTTTCTCTCTCCATATGAAACACATAAGGCTGAGTCTACTCCTAAGTAATGTCTTAACCGAGATCTAAAAAGCTTCAATTGAAAAGATATCCGCCATTATCATAGTTTGATAATTGAATCTACTCCCGAATACATAATATTCCGAATGCATAATATTAATAATACTTTTCTCTCTCCATACGAAAAATATAAGGCTGAGTCTACTCCGAATAATGTCTTAACCGAGATCTAAAAAGCTTCAGTGAAAAGAAATCAGCCATTATCACAGTTTAATAAAATTTTTAAAATCCTGAAACTGGGATACTGACCATTATGACACATTAAGTGGTTTCTCTAGCCTTGTGAATACTAGAAGAACAGAATTTAGGCCAAAAGCCAACCGCTGGGACCTATGAGGTCATTCAGCGCTGAAGGGGAGATTGACAGTTAGAGAGTTTGAAAGGTGTAACGGGAGGAACAAGTAAAATATGCGCCGAAGTTTGTTCGGCGCAATCGACTTTTCTGTACATCGTATAATCAAGGCCACCGAAAACAGATCTATCTTTCCGTGGTCTCGGTATAACGCGCCATTGCAGCTAACCATTCACTTCCTGACAGTCAACATGCTTGTGTACTGTACAACAATTATCTAACACAAGAACAAAGGGCCCCTTCTGGGAAACCAGACAAGCTCATCTTGGCAATGCCTTAACAACAAGTCAGACATTATGGTCGCATTAACAAGCTTCCAACCTCAGGTGCTGGAGGACACGCACTTCATCTTGACCATAATCAGAGTGACTGGCTGCAGAGAACTGTTGTTGCGGAGGTAAACAGCAGGCAAATTTCCCCTTTGGGTCTTCCTTGGGTTTATGAAGTCTGTTGACTCTGTCTATATGAGTTTTCAGCCGAAGATTTTAAGAGAGAAAGAAAGAGAAGGCGTCATTATTTTGCCTGAACAATTAACGTGTCTGGTGTTCCAAGCGATAGTTTCGAGGGACCTTTGTTGACTTTCAAATTCCAAAAGGACATTGTTATTGGACTTGAAAGCAATGTATCTCTTGTTGAGATCGTTCTAGAATGGACTGGATCATGAAGTGGCGTAAGTCGGAGGTGGTGTGAGGTTTCAGAATGGACTGGATCATAAAGTGGCGTAAGTCAGAGGTCGTGTGAGGTTTCAGAATGGACTGGATCATAAAGTGGCATAAGTCAGAGGTGGTGTGAGGTTTCAGAATGGACTGGATCATAAAGTGGCGTAAGTCACGAGGTGGTGTGAGGTTTCACTAAGTCACTCGATCTTAGTTTCCGCTGCTTCCCAGCACTAAATAAAAATGATCTAATGGTACTGGAGGCTTAGCACTGCTTCGTAATGCCTCCCATATTAACACAGAGGACGGCTCTGACGCCACGTTCTTCATGTATTTTGTTCTGCCATCGTCAGAAAGTTGTTCTCCAGTCTGCGTATAAGCGACCGATCTCCAGGCTTCTTTCACCTCCAGAACTAAATGTGTTGCGTATCTCTTCTCCCAAGAAAGGTTGAGTAAGACTCAGGGCATCGTCAAAAGATTCTTTCTTGGCCAGTTTCAGTAAACTTCATCTCGTGGCGGGTTCTTCTCACTGGCTAGACCAGTGGTTCTTAACCTCGAGGTTGCGCCCCCCTAGGGAGGCGTTAGCAATTTCCAAGGGGGGCGCAAGCCCTAGTGAAAAATTAAAAAATAATTCTCTAATTATATCTATTATTCTTTTAACAAGAGTCGCTTAGAAGCAGTGTTAAGTATCTCACTAATTCATTCCCAAAAGAATAAAAACACTCATTCTCTTTTTTTTCTATTTTCCTTTAAATCTAGGAGGGAATTTTACTCACAGATGCAAGGGGGCGTGGAGGAAAGGACCAACTCTTAGAGTGGGCGTGGTAAAAAAAAAAAAGGTTAAGAACCACTGGCCAAGACGATCATAATCCACATTCTTGCCGAGTCCTTACTTATATAGATTCAACGATGGAAATGGCCTCTTCCACTATCCAAAATCACTGTAGGCTGACCATGAACGTTGCCTGATATCACCTCGGAGCATTCTCAAATCCATTCCTTTTCACTGCGCACTAAAATGAGCCGTGAATAACACGAAATGAATCAATTTACTTGCGGTGTGAAGCGAATAAAAAAAAAAAAAAGTTTCAATGAGAACTGCACAGGAAGTCTGAGTAATGAAAATTTGAAGAACATTAATTTAAGAAAATGACTAAAAAATACCAACTTCCTGTAAGCGTCATTAGGAAATAAAGCACTCGGACGTCAAAGGTCAGTTCTGAGAATTCGGAAGTTATACAACTGAAGTAACATTTCAGGGCAACGATCTAAAGCAGAGTAACTTCTCAACAGAGAGCTAAAATATCGCTTGCAAAATTATAACTTTGTTTTGATTTGATTCTCATTCTGGGTTTGTATAACCTTAATGATCACTAATGCCGGTAATTTGACTTACGAAACGGAAATGCTAGAGATTCATGACTCCGAGAATAAGATAATGAATAAGATAATAAATTAAAGGTAATAAATAAAAGAACCTGAAAATGCTCCTACGACCACAAACAATATCCCCTGTATAAATGACACCCAAACAAATTTGAGAGAGAGAGAGAGAGAGAGAGAGAGAGAGAGAGAGAGAGAGAGAGAGAGAGAGAGAGAGAGAGAGAGTTAAATTAGGAAAAAACTGGGAAAATCTCCCACTAATGACTTATAACTATGATTCCCTCAGCGACAAGAATAGGCTGGAAAAGAAAAGAGCAAACAGTGCCTACATTCCGACAGGCCTAAAAAATAACGCTGGAATCCATAAAATAAAAAGATAATGAAAAACTACAAATGCCCTTCTTCCCTGCTTCTTCGTTGTACTGATAATGTCGAAAATATGAAATAAAATGTGAAAGTAGTTCAATAAAGCACATTACCCACAGGAACTCCGTTTTCATGATCATTTGTATTTTATATTTGGTGATGAATGCAAATGTTTCACATGAAATACATCGGTACCTTCATTGCTCAACATGTACACATCATGTCACAGAAAATACACGCACACACAAACACTGGTAAGAGGAGCAACACTTATTTTATTGAAGTTTTCCACTCTCAACGGCAGATGGTACAAGTTAAATTAAAAATGCGCCGAAGAAACTTAGGCGCAATCGAGTTTTCTGTACAGCCGCTACAGCGTATAATCGAGGCCATCTAAACTCGATCTATCTTTCGGTGGTCTCGGTATAATTCTGTATGAGCCGTGGCCCAGAAACTTTAACCACGACACGGTGATGGCCTATCCTATATCGTTGCCAGAAGCACGATTATGGCTAACTTCAACTTTAAATAAAATAAAAACTACTGAGGCTAGAGGGCTGCAATTTGGTATGTTTGATGAATGGAGGGTGGATGATCAACATAACAATTTGCAGCCCTCTAGCCTCAGTAGTTTTTAAGATCTGAGGGCGGACAGAAAAAATCCAGACAGAATAAAGTGCGTACAGACAGACAAAGCCGGCACAATAGTTTTCTTTTACAGAGAACTAAAAATCTTAATTCGCAACATTCCCTATATGTTAAAAATCACCACCGAAGCTTCGATAAGACTCAAATCTTCATTTTAAAACTACACAAAAAAAAAAAAAAAGTCCACACCCTCGCAATAAGTCTTCACTAACAAATTAACATTTTACGACAAACCTTCACTACAAAGATGAAATCCTTTGCTACAATATCCACTCTAAAGCGATCATTACCTGCAATCAAAGCCGAGGGGGTCCTCCACAAATTAGGCGATCACCTTGACTGTACGTCTTGTCTCGAAGCCTGGCGCACTGTCAGTGCTCGATATGGCATTGAATGACCTTAAAGTACGCAATGGGAGGATGTGACGCATGTTTTGGCAACTCTTGGATCGGAAGGACTGTACATTATCAGAAGCTAAGCCCTTTAAAAGGATGTTATATAACACACACACACATATATATATAAGGTAACACAAAACCCGGCAACTATTCAGATTTCTTAACAACTCCAAAGAGATTAGCGCGCAACTGAAACCCTAATCTTCCTAATAATTCAGATTTACTGCCAGAAACACTGCGATATCGAGCAGGCATTTCCTGTAGATAGCAGCGTTCTCATCGACTCACAATACGCGAACACTTACTTGATAATGCGTGATACCATGGCCTCTGACTTGCCATAAGCAAGCCGCCGAAGAACAGTGTTCTTATGCGAAAAAGAAAATAAAACCGGGTGAATATTAATCCAAGATACTAGGCATAAATATTTGGAGGTAGCATTCTGACTATTTCAAGGTTACACAAGTTGCTGACTGCGTAATAACAACAAGAAACAGACTTCGTTGTTCCATTGTCCTTGAAACTTGTAATACGCGTGTCGTATTTCGCACAAACATCCTCCAAAGTTTCGGCTTGGTCAGGCCGACGGGATGATTGGTTGGGTAGGAGTGGGAGGAGGAGGAGGAGGAGGAGGAGGAGGAGGAGGAGGAGGAGGAGGAGGAGGAGGAGGAGGAGGAGGAGGAGGTGGTTAATATACAGAATATATACAATTTAGGCCGAAGGCCAAGCACTGGGACCTATGAGGTCATTCAGCACTGAAAGAAATATTGAGAGTAAAAGGTTACAAAGGCGTAACAGGAGGAATACCTTGCAGTTGCACTATGAAATAACTGTCAGATGAGGGTGGAAAGTAAGATGGAAGAGAGAGATTATGAAAGGAGGTACAGTAAAAGGAATGAAAAGGGTTGGAGCTAGGGGCCTAAGGAAGGGACGCTGCAAAGAACCTGAAGTAGTGCCTACAGTGCTCCGCGCGCGAAGTGAGCTGACGGAACTAACCCCCCCCCCCCGGGAGTAGGAGGAGAAGAATGGAAAAAGGGGGGAGGTGAGCAGTACCTAGCCTGACTTAAAACCTAACGTTACCTTCATCTGGAAACCAGTCAGAGTTAAGTTAAAGAGAGGTGACGCCACGTTTGCTGAACCTTTTCCGTTTTGAAGAGGCGACGCCAAAGAGGTGTTAACCTTTAAGCCCTCAGCCAGTCTTTTGAGATGAGGTTGCTAGGACTAAGTTCTCTCCATCTACCTCACAACGTAGATTCGATCTCCCGACTCAGTGGTTATGAGGCTAGTAACAACTGGACCCCGGAGACCACAATATATGTATATATAGACATAATTCAGGGTCGTCAGCTTGCCAATTACACGTGTGTAAGCAAATACTGATTCAGCATTAAATCAAAAAAGAAAAAAAACCTCAGTTGAAGGTGATATTCAATTGCTAATGCTTCATAACAGCCTAGGTTATTTCAGGATGAATATTATGAATTACAAGACACAAAGGCAAATTTAGTTATACATATAATGTATTAGGTAAATGTTAATAATAGCACCTACAAAAATAAATGTAATGCACGGCTAAATTACTTAGAGAGAGAGAGAGAGAGAGAGAGAGAGAGAGAGAGAGAGAGAGAGAGAGAGAGAGAGAGAGAGAATGCAGTACAAGGCACTTGGTAAATGTTATTAACATTTGTGAGTCAATACACCTATATAAATACACAATGTTCTTACGTCCAACAAAAATGTTAATGATTCTATTTTATGCCATAAGCGTCAGTTGCGGGGAAAACATTATAAACTAAAAATAAGTCCTACGGCTAACGCAGACCGCATCTAATCGCTGCTTGCTTCCACAAAAACACATGCAAGAGCACAATTCGTGAATAACCTTGTCCACAATAAGCAAGTTCTGGTTACGCGCTTCGATACGATCCAGACACTGGCTAACAAAGCAGAATTCCCTGTTTGTGCCTTCTCCATCCCTTTATTCCTCCTCTTCACACAAACGTTCTATTTTACACACGGTGGTATTATGTACACCAATTGCAACTGGACCCTTACCTCCACTCGCAATGACAGGGGCTAATCAAACGGCCCTGAAATTAAACTCACGGCTTTATGTAACAAAAACGGTATGACGACTCGCAACGGGAATCACAACACCTTTCTTCTACGCCAGTCAAAGGCAAACAGACCTATTCCGAAATACAAACTCGGTTATCGAGTCCAACCCCTTAACCCCTTCACCAATAACCCCCACCCCCAACCCCCCCCAACAATCTCCACCCATAAACAAATAAAAAATGTGATGCACAACACAAAGATTCGGGTGGCCTCGTTCCGACAACGCATGCGCTGTTCCGATTTTCGCGCCTTCATTTCCCGCGTAATTTCCGTAACGCGAAGAAGCGGCGAACCTTTTTAGGTCCTGGACTCCTTTTCTCCGATTCCCTTCTACGTCGAGAAGGGAAAGGTCGAAGAAGGTATCCTAAGGCCACGACGATCAATTATCATCGAAGAAAACCTAGTGACTACTGTCCAACGGGGGGAAAACATTCCTTCCGTTTCTCCGTCTCCAAAAATATGTGGAAAGGACAACTGCCCTACAATCTTTGCAATTTACACCACCGGCCGCCCTTCCTTCCGCCTTCACATGAAACATATGAATATGGTTAAAGAATATAATTAATACGACTGATGCACATGCCTCAAAAGGTATATACGTTACTCAAGAGCAGGAATATCAACACGGAAAGGAAACTAAGCTGTCACACCCTATCAGGGAAGCCTCGAAAAAAGTACGGAAGATTTGAAAGTTTATGATGCAATAAAAGTGGCAACGCGGGAGCTCTATCGGTTGCCAAGTATATTCAAAGTGACAGCTTTTCGTAGCACAGGATAACGGCAGAGAGAGAGAGAGAGAGAGAGAGAGAGAGAGAATCTTTTTCGTTTTCAAACGAGAATAAAATTATCGTCACGAGTTCAAACAGAGATACTGAGTTTTCTTTTTCAAATGAGAATAAAACTGTTGAAGTCACGGGTACAGAGAGAGAGAGAGAGAGAGAGAGAGAGAGAGAGAGAGAGAGAGAGAGAGAGAGAGAGAGAAGGATACTTAGTTTTTCTTTTCAAACGAGAATAAAACTGATGAAGTCATGGGTACAGGGAAAGAGAGAGAGAGGTGTCACGTGAGTCATGGATAAGAAACTCGAGTCTGTTTTGACAATTAGAAGTCTTGAGAGATCCCAGACCCAGGGTTGGATAAGATCCACTTCCCTTCTCTCTCTTTTTTTCTAAAGTTAATACAGTAGATCACTTCTTTCTTTTTTTGAAAGTTAACATAAATTACTGCTTCCTTTTTTAAAAGTTAATATGGATGTCCCACGCAAACCTGAAATTTCAGAATTCTGAAGGAACAAGTTTGAAGACCGGTACAAACGAAACCTGTTGAGCTGTTTAATTATTGGTTTTTAGTTTTCTGAAAAGAAAACTACTGTGCCGGCTTTGTTTGTCCGTCCGCAATTTTTCTCTCCGCCCTCAGATCTTAAAAACTACTGAGGCTAGAGGGCTGCAAATTGGTATGTTGATCATCCACCTTTCAATCATCAAGCATACCAAATTGCAGCCCTCTAGCCTCAGTAGTTTTGATTTTATTTAAGGCTAAAGTTAGTCATAATAGTGCTTCTGGCAGCGCAACAACACAGGCCACCACGACCGGCTGAGAGTTTCATGGGCGCGGCTCATACAGCACTATACCGAGACCACCTACAAATAGAAAAATTTTCGGTGGTCTTGATTATGCGCTGTACAGAAAACTCGATTGCATTTTTTGCTTGTTTTTTTTTTATATAAAGACGTTTATCAGACACATAAGGAGAAAAAATATAAAATGTTTTAAAAAGAAATTTCCACTCACAAATCTCGGTCTCAACACACGGACTAGCAAATGCGAGCCATTGCGAATATCTGCTAGTTATTCTTTATTGCCGAATACTCAGTTAATAATAGAGAGCTCTTCCAGCCTTACTGAAATGTGAACAACCGAATATGAGAAGACCATGAACTCTAGTTTTGAGAGAGAGAGAGAGAGAGAGAGAGAGAGAGAGAGAGAGAGAGAGAGAGAGAGTTTAAGGAAAAAATTAGAGCAAAAAAAGGATAAGATAACCAACAACGCCTGAACACAGGAGGAAAAAAAATCGACCTTTAAAACGATTGTGTCATTATATTAAATGTTGGGGTTAAAGGGACCGCAGCAGCGGCCCTCCCCCTCCCCCTCCTCCACAGCTTACGTCACTTCCCCGCCGGAAGTGACACCGTATCCTTTGCTTGAGTCTTAAAGAAAATGTACGGTGGCGTTCTTAAAAAAGGTTATAATTAGTTACGATGTGAACGGGAATGCTGATAAATGAATTCCTTTAACAAGATTTATTTCGCCTAAATGCATACATACATACATACACATATATATACTGTATATATACACGTATGTATACATATATACATGTGCATATATATACCTGTATATATAGTATATATTATATATATAATGTGTGTGCGCGTGTGTGAATCTCCCAGATATTTACCCACATACACAACACCTTTTTATATATACACGAATATTAAGCTAAAAATATTGTTTAATATCGAATTCACTATACCTTGGGAATAACTTACACCCATGGAGAATTATAAATGATAAGTGTTCATGCCCCGGCCAGGATTCGAATCTGGGCCTTTGGTCTACAGACATCTATCATCAGTCGATTTCGGCCACTCGGCTATCAGGAGAGTGATAAGCTGACATCAACATATTCCTGTTGATAATTGTGGCTTAATATGTGTATGTAAGAAAGTCACACGTGTATAAGTGACAACGATTCACACACACAAACACACACATATGTAAATATATAGATAAATTACAAAACACAAAAAATTTAGAAATTAATAATTTCTCATCTATAACCCTAACCCCCCTCTCTCTCTCTCTCTTCTTTAATATATATATATATATATATATATATATATATATATATATATATATATATATATATATATATATATATATATATATATATATATATATATATACATACAAATGTATACAGTATATATATATATATATATATATATATATATATATATATATATATATATATATATATATGCGTATACAAATACCCTTACGAACTATTTCATAAAGTTATTTTCATACCCCAGGCTCATAAACTCACGAAAACAGTTCCCATGCCGACCGAATATTCGTACCAATTCCGATACCCACTCGGCAGCCCGACAGGTAACCACACCCAAGTTTACTCTGAACACCTGCCAAATTATCCAAAATAATCACACGACTAGAAAATGGTGTCAAACAACGGCTATTGAATCTAGCAAAAGATTCTAGGCATCTGGTTCAAGCAGCAATGGGTTTCAGTGGGGCCACGCCGTGAATTTGGTTTTCTACGATTTTTCACTCCATTCTCCTCGTCACTCAATCTGCGTTTTGTATCTATATTCAAGGATTTGATCTAAAATAAGGTTTTATTATTATTGTCAAAATGATTAATATCACTATTGACATGGGATCACTAGCGGATCCAGAAAAATTTTATGGGGGGCACCAGTTTTCATATTATACATACATACATACATACATACATACATACATACATACATACATACATATATACATACACACACATATATATACATATATATTATTCCTATAATAGATTTATTATTTTTTCAATTCTTATATTTCTCATTTATGTTATTATATTATCTAAATCTTCATTATCATTATTTTGTCATTATTTGTCATGAGGGGGGGGCCACGTTGCCAGCTTTCCCCCCCCCCCATCCGCTAGTGCATGGGGTGAATAATGCTCACTACAGCAGACAGCGGTCGCGATCCTAATAAGGCAAGAACATTATAACGACGCAACATTCTGCAAGAGTAATGCGATCACACACCGCCGGTCTGTTTGAAACCTCGCCACGCACGCGCGTGCAGAAGCACACAAACACACGGAATATAATACACAAATCAACAGCGGCGGAACAAGCCATCAAAACGTTCATTGCACTCTCACCTTTGTCAACGAGACTCGAGCGCAGAATCAATTGCAAACGAGTAATATATGCGCCGAAGTTTCTCCGGCGCAAATGAGTTTTCTGTACAGAGTATAATCAAGACCGTGGTGGCCTGAGCTGCTGCGTTGCCAGAAGCACGATTATGGCTAACCTTAACCTTAAATAAAATCAAAACACCAATTTGCAGCCCTCTAGCCTCAGTAGTCTTTAAGATCTAAGGGCGGACAGAAAAAGCGCTGACAGAAGAAAGTGCGGACGGACAGACAAAGCCGGTCAGTGCAAGCTTACCTAGAGCGACTTGAACGACCGCAGTCCGAACAACTTCCATTCACTTTCCGAAGCAGAAAATACCGGATAGATGCACCACTACACAACAAAAACAGAAACAAGAACAACATACTCTGCCACCACCACACCACACTGCGAATGCAACTGAAGAAGAAGAAGAAGAGGAAGCCTCGAACCCCTCAAGATTACAGTATGAACGTAGCTCGTGCATAGGGGGAGGAGCTTTGGTCTGACCTTCCGTCTTACCTACTCGAGGGAAAGTAAGCTTTCACTTCGCATGGACCGAGGTAGTCGTTTTTTTCTTCTCTTTAGCCGTTTTCTTTCAGCGCGTTATTCGTTGGTCTATGTCACTTTACTGCATTTAATTTAATAAGATCTTTTTCCATTTCTCATTTCACGTCTCCGTTCGATAACTAGGAAAATTAGAGTTATTTTTTAATGACAGCTCCTGCGACAAAAACATTTATTATACGCAAATTTTTAATCCTGATTCTAGTTTCATTTGGTGCTTTCATATATATTTTATGCAATTTATTCTAATTCATATACTTCTGCAATAAATATTCCTTCCAAAATACTTGGTTTCATCTGTCATCCTTCAGTACACAGTTCATGCAATTGATACTTCTTCCAAAACAAGGTCTACTAGTTTCCTTAAACACATTTATAAAAAAAACTACCATTTTTATTTTCATCAATGTAACTGCTGGATAGTCTCTTCTTCCGCTGATCGAAATTTATTACTGTAAATAGTTTAATTGTCTAACAATACAATCACAGATATGAAGACATGTCATAAAAAAAAAAATAAAAGTAGGAGAGAGTCTTTTCCATAATCATGCACTGATTACTGACAACGCATTCTGGATAATCCCAAGACAACAATTATCAGCCCCGAAATTCAGGAACTCCTTAAAAGACACACAGGTGAGATTACAGTAAAAAAAAAAATGTAATCGCCCTGTAATCGTCCACTACTGCCACCGTTTGGTATCAGAACGACTGGCTGATTGTTTTATAGCTACTAAAACTGGCGTCACAACATCTAGGTTATTGCCACCGTTTGGTATCAGAGCGATGTCATGCAATGTTCGACTTGAGGAAGGAATCCAGTGAACATTATTGCAGGGCAGAACAGTTGCAAAGAATCACCTGAATAAACATTACTGAAGAAAGATCTTATGATTTTCTTGCAATTAAACTCCAGCTCTGAACAACAAAATTATTATTATTATTATTATTATTATTATTATTATTATTATTATTATTATTATTATTATTATTATTATTATTATTATTATTATTATTATTCAGATGAACCCTATTCATATGGAACAAGCCTACCCCAGGGGCCACTGACTTGAAATTTAAACTTCCAAAGATTATTATTATTATTATTATTATTATTATTATTATTATTATTATTATTATTATTACCCAGAAGATGAGCTCTATTTATACGGAACAAGCTTCCACCACATGGGCCAATGACTCTAAATTCTAGCTTCCAAAGGGCGTTCATCAAGAAGCAAAAACACTGATTAGCTCTTCTCATCTCATAGTTATTTGCGTTCGGCTTAGCTGACCCTAAACTCTGCCGCACCAGTTTGCCTCATGAATATCAAAAAGGAATTATGAATATCATAATCGAATTATCTATGCACGTGCACCTTTTGATACGCGGTGCATACCGAAGCAGCGGTACAATCCAGTATCTCCTAGCCTGGAAGGTCTGGAGGCTAACCGGTAATGAGCTTTGGGCTGGATCTTAAAGTCATTAAAACTTTGGACTTTCCGGACTTGAAAAGTGAATAACAATAAAATTTCCAGTCTAATAATAATAATAATAATAATAATAATAATAATAATAATAATAATAATAATAATATATAATAATAAAAGTTAAGTATACCTTAGTTTTACCAGACCAATAATAATAATAATAATAATAATAATAATAATAATAATAATAATAATAATAATAATAATAATGTTTCCATTTAATAATAATAATACAATAATAATAATATATAATGAAAATAATAATAAAAATAATAATAATAATAACAGTAATAATAATAATAATAATAATAATAATAATAATAATATTATTATTATTATTATTAAAAAATATGGCTGTATTATGCGAATTTATCTTATACAGGATCTTTTCTATTTTCCTTATAATTCCCTTTTCAGGCTCAGCGAATAATAATAATAATAATAATAATAATAATAATAATAATAATAATAATAATAATAATAATAAAGAAACATATCCACACTTATGTATGGGTGCATATATTTACAAATAAATCTATACAGGGAACTTTGAAGAAAATGGGAAATCGAACGGATTCCCGAAAGTTCTCTGTATAGACTTTATTTTAAATATGTTTGTACCCGTACAATCATGCTCGTATGAGTATCTTTTTAATAATAATAATAATAATAATAATAATAATAATAATAATAATAATAATAATAATAATAATAATAATAATAATAATTACAAAATTCCTTCATGAACGCTATTCTATTCGGGAATGTGAAACTCTCTCCCTTCCTCTGCGTTTCTTGGATAAGTTAACCAAGGGTTTTCTAGAGAAGCACTTGGTCGTCAAGAGAGAGAGAGAGAGAGAGAGAGAGAGAGAGAGAGAGAGAGAGAGAGAGAGAGAGAGAGAGGTAAGAAATTTATATAAAGGCTCTTGATAGATTATAATTATGGTACTTGGAAGCTGACAAAAAAGTAATTTGAAGAAGTATTTTTACAAGTAAACAAGTGAAAAATGCGCCGAAGTTTCTTCGGCGCAATCGAGTTTTCTGTACAGCCGCTACAGTGTATAATCATGATCACCGAATATGGATTAATCTTTCGGCGGTCTCGGTATAATGCTGTAAGAGCCGCGGCCCGTGAAACTTTAACCACGGATCGGTGGTGGCCTACCCTATATCGTTGCCAGAAGCACGATTGTGGCTATCTTTCACCTTAAATAAAAAAAAAAGTACTGAGGCTAGAGGGCTGCAATTTGGGATGTTTGGTGATTGGAGGGTGGATAATCAACGTACCAATTTGCAGCCCTCTAGCCTCAGTAGTTTTTAAGATCTGAGGGCGGACAGACAAAGCCGGCACAATAGTTTTCTTTTACAGAAGAACACTAATATAAAAAAGAAACACACTGGACAAAATATTGCTTTACTTTTGACAAACTCAGTTGTCCGAAATATCATTTTGATTCCCAGCAAGTATTCTGGGGTGAATTCCTGGGGAAACTTGCTAACCCCATTCCCAACAGTGGCTCCTACAGCTGACTGACAACCAGGTACACAATTTTCAGAGGCACAGGAATCAAACCTGTCGTCTTGTCAGGAAAGGGAGGATCACAAAACACACACACACACACATATATATATTACAAATGACATACAAAACGCGCAACAGAGTCATAAATTTATAGAAGAGGATACAAAAATAAGCATCCAAAAGCAAATATCACTGCGAACTAATAAAATGAATCGAAATGCATATAAATTATACCGCAATAACAAAATATACGTTTCAATACCAATTCTCCCAAGGACAGTCCAAAAGTAGGCCATTCTCTTATGAAGTCATTATTCAGGCATCACGAACCAGTGGCGTAACACGAAGATACAATATACCGATTCACGTCGATGAAAACGGTTCCTCGTAACGACTGCAGCAAACGATTCTTCAAAATATAAGACTGTCACCCAGATCCCCTCAAAACCCTTCCAACAGTGCCATCACAAGAGATGATGGCGTTGATACCCTTCCAACACTGCCATCACAAGAGATGACAGCGTTTGTACAAAAAACACAATTCTTTGGTAAAAGATATTGGGACAGAGAGGGGGTGTGTCACGGTGTTTGAGAGAGAGAGAGAGAGAGAGAGAGAGAGAGAGAGAGAGAGAGAGAGAGAGGGGGGGGATATCCCCAAGACAAAGCAGCTGTCAATTCTTTTTTCCATAAATAAAACGCGGAACCGCGGCTCGGTTGGTGCGCTCAAGGTTTGGAATATAGCATTCTCTAAGGCTGCGCCCCTGATATGAGTAACTTTTTCACTTCCTTGAGAAGCTCGGGAAACAATACATTCGCAAGAAAATCTGGGCGGAATAATTAAATTACGATTTTTTTCATGCATGAAACCCTTTTCATGCACAGTGACCACATGATCATGCACATAGGCCAGAGAATATTTAAAAAGAGTTGCTGAAATAATTCTGACACTTCTACTCTTGCAGTCTTACTGGTCTTTGAACTTCCAGAAGAAAATCAAACTAGATTTCATAGCCTTCGGCATCATAACATCAATAATAGTGGCAATGGTAATAATAAGAAAAATATGGAAGAAATGGGAATTCCCTATCCAAGGCTCTTATGTGTGTGTGTGCGTGTGTACTTTGTCAAATCTCCTTTTTCCATCTCCGAATTTCCATGTTGTTCAAATTCAAACTAAGAATAAAAACGAGAACAGAACAAGAGCAACAGCAATACCAATAGAAATTCGCACTCAGAGTCAAGTTGAAATAACACTGTCGTAAAGGTATGAATCCGAATTTATGGGGAGACATGAATGAAATAAAAGGAAATATATTTTTCCTCATCCTGCCGGGAGGAGAAGATTTAGCAACTGTGGCGTTTTTCTAAGCCTGTCTATATATATATATATATATATATATATATATGTATGTGTATATATATATATATATATATATATATATTCTATAATGTCACTATATATTAAACAAATGCTATGTGTGCAAGTAATGCACACACACATACACATTAGAGAGAGAGAGAGAGAGAGAGAGAGAGAGAGAGAGAGAGAGAGAGAGAGAGAGAGAGAGAGAGAGAGAGAGAGAGCATTAAGTTACAACAAAGTCAATATTACACAAAGGCCTGCGTGCACACACACACACACACACATAAGAGAGAGAGAGAGAGAGAGAGAGAGAGAGAGAGAGAGAGAGAGAGAGAGAGAGAGAGCATTCATTGGTCAACGGTCAAGCGCTGCCGTGTGCAGTAGTAACCCGACACGAGAGAGAAGCATCGCTGTCCAACTCGTTGAACTGTTGATAGGGACACAATGAAAGATCAAACGCCACACTTGACTCCTTTTATGTAGCTATCAGCGGTTTCGTACGGCTTCCCCCCCTCCTCCCACCCCACACCCCCAATCGATAACGCTTGTTCGCGATCCTCTGTACGAAAGGGGAATTGAGATAACTGTGGATATATATATGGCTTTTGTGCTGCGTTCAATGAGCGTCGAATCCAACGCGCGCTTACGAGAACTGGAGTATGAGATTTAGGCCTGATGCCAAGCGCTCGGACCTATGAGGTCATTCAGCGCTGAAAGGGAAATTGAGAGTAGAAAGGTCAGAAAGGCGTAACAGGAAAAAAACTTCACAGCTGCACTATGAAAAAATTGTTAGAAGAGGGTGGAAAGTCAGACGACGACAGAGGATATGTGCGGAGGTACAGTAAAAGAAATGAAAGGGGTTGCAGCTAGGGGCCGAAGGGACGCTGCAAAGAATCTTAATTAATGCCTACAGTGCACCGCGTACCTTGCTGATACTTACTAACACTAGACGATTTCCGAAAAAGCAGAGAGAACTATTTGTAACACTGCATGCGAATTTGTTTCCCATATGCCTTTTTTCCTCTTCAGGGACGGTGTGTGTGTGTGTGTGCGTGTGTGTGTGTGTGTGGCGCCAAAAGAGTTTGTATTCAAAATCCATGGGATATTTCTGGGAACAGAAGAAAAAATTTTTTTTTCAATGTTTCTTAATCCGGTGATTCTTAAAATTGGGGGCGCAAGCAGGGTTGCCAGATAGTGCCTATAATTTTTTTTACTTGTGATTTTGATTGAAAAACTGCCAAAAACATTATCACTGCTTCCATATGTTTCCTAATTATTATCTCAAAACATACCAAAAGGATCAAGATAAAATTTGGTTTCATCATACAGTAATGTTAGTTTTACCCAATTTCTATGAACATTGTTTATTCCACTGAATACAGTACAGTGCATACTTATAAAAACCCTCAACAGCAATGAAGTATATTAGTATACAAAGAGGTAACATATTGTTTATAGCTTGCAGAAATTTCAGGGGTAGGGGGTGCGTGGGATCTATACATAATGCAGAAGGGGGCACAAGGCAAAAAAGTGTAAGAACCACTGTCTTAATCAACATCCGTTATAATACGCTTCCCTCCACATTTATCCTAACAAGTGTTCTTTGAAATAATTAACTCCTTCTGACAGGTCCGGTCTTCAGTCAACACTGCTTCAATTCCTTTATCAATAATGCCCACTACACCACTACATTTTATGTTATTATGGGCTGAAAATGAAATTAAATATTCTCTCTTGAAAACTGAAATTCGCACAATATCCAACCGGATGTGGAAACAGTTATACTTGATTAAAATATCTCTACCAATTCATGGAAACATTCATGCAAGATATAATTATATATATAGATATATATATATATATATATATATACATATATATATATATATATATATATATATATATATATATATATATATATATATATATATATATACATACGTATGTGTGTGTTTGAGAGAGAGAGAGAGAGAGAGAGAGAGAGAGAGAGAGAGAGAGAGAGAGAGAGAGAGAGAGAGAGAGAGAGAGAGAGAGAGAGAGTCGTAAAAGCAAAGGAAAAAAAAAATGAATAACGACTTTGCCATATCACTTTCCCAAGATAACGAGCCGAGGAGACGCCATCTATCATAAGGATATATTTCCTTCGGCGGAAGGACACGCAGGATATCTAAAATGGACTTGGGGCCTCCTAACCGGGCTTCGTGAAGCATGGCGTTACGGTGCGGCTGAAATGGAGCTCTCTCCGCTATAATCCTGAGCAATATTGTTTGTAATTTTTAATATAAATAAATTCTCTCTCTCTCTTTCTCTCTATAATCCGTAAGTAGCTTTGTTTGTAATTTTTAGAATAAATGAATCTCTCTCTCTCTCTCCTCTCTCTCTCTCTCTCTCTCTCTCTCTCTCTCTCTCTCTCTCTCCAAATTAATCAGCACTTTTCTTCTACTAAATTTTTTTTTCAATATTCATCCTCTTTTTAGTCAATTTGCGACAAAAACAAAAATTTTATATAAAAAAAAAAATACGGCATCGGCACACAACTGAAGCATAATGAAGAGAGAGACGAAGAGAACGAAAAGATTAAGAGAGACACAAAGGAAATAAATGGCATCTCATGTTCGTAGATGCGTAAAGAGCTTAAAGTTACTCCGTGTCGCCAATTCCTGAGATGTACGCTAGTATTGCACTAGCCCCGGTTTTTTAGACATGCCCCTAAGTTAGGTTAGGTTGGAGGGTTAGACTGGGCCATGCATCAGTATTTTGGGTGTGGGAAACATAATGAGATTATTTTCAAGAAAATTCTACGGTTAGTGTTTAGGATATGGCGTCCCGCTTTTTTCAGGGGAAAGATCCCGGTACTCGGTTACATCTCGGGAAAATGCCTCCGGGTCCTAATACTGCGTGATGTCTTCAGAGGGAATCCCGAAGGGTGAATTTCTTTCTCCCTGATCAATTTAGTTACGGAAGTAGTCTTGATTTATCTCATCAATGATTTATAATCTCAGTCTCTGTATCTTATTTATTTACTTTAAAGTCTACGAGCAATAAATTTATTATTTTAAGACCTTCATCTACCCTTCAATTTCCTTTAAAATCTACCATTCTCTTTATTTATTCCCTTTAATATCTGTAATCACGAACATATCACTTTCGAAAATTCTATATGAGTCACACAAAAAACGTGAAATTCGAAATTGTCATTTTCCAAATCAATGTCTATGGACACGAATTTCTAGCTATCGATATAATTCTCTCTATTTATCTTGATAATTTATGATCTTCAGTCATTTCCTTTAAAACCTACGAATATGAAATTATAATTTTTATATTAATTCTTTAAACTTCATTTTCTGTGAGTCCTGTCAACATAAATTTACTATTCCCGAAATAATTCTGTTCATTCAAGAAATACAAAATTGATAAATACGTATCTACAGTATAACTTTTCCAATATTTTTTTAAAAATTTGTTTCCTTTAAAATCCACGAAGAAAAATTTTCGATTTTGAAAATCTTTCTCTTTATTCATTTACTTTAAAAATATCTGAAAATAATTTTTCAATTTTCAAGAAAGTTTTTTTTTCTCACGCATCAAAACTTGGCTACATACAAAAAGAACTTTCACTCTGTTGTCAAGCATTTATTGAGAAATAAACAAATAAAACAGAATTTAGAATTTAGACCAAAGGCCAAGTGTTGAGACCTATGAGGTCATTCAGCTCTGAAAGGTAAATTGACAGTAAGAAGATTTTAAATGTGTAACAGGAGGAATACCTCGCAGCTGCACTATGAAACAATTGTTAGGAGAGAGTGAAAAGTCAGATTGAAGAAATAGAATATGAATGGAGGTACTGTGACAGGAAAGAGGTTGTAGCTAGGGGCCGAAGGGACGCTGCAAAGACCCTTAAATAATGCCTACAGTAAACCGCATGAGGTGCACTGACAGCACTACCCCCTCTACGGGGGGAGAAATAAACGAAAAAATATACCTTCCTTACTTTGAATAGTGTATTATCGCCACTTGTATAAAAATATTTTATTTTGCTCATTTTCAAAAACTGCTAACAGGAAATGACTAGCGACATAAGCTTCCCTCTCCTCTAACACAAGTATTAAAAAATGGCGGAGGGACAGTATTTAGACAGAGTACGTATAATGCTGAAACAAGGTGCATATATTTCTGTATCATTTCAAATTAAACTTAGATTTTAAATCGAATTACACACACACACACACACACACACACACACATATATATATATATATATATATATATATATATATATATATATATATATATAATGTATATATATATATATATATATATATATATATATATATATATATATATATATATATATATATATATACACAGTGTGTGCGTGTGCGTGCATGTGCGATGTGCGTGTTCGCGATAGCATAAATTACATGCATGTACTCGTCTGTATTTTAGTAGATAAATTCAACGTTTACCGCAAACTCCCCTAACTTATATGTACGAGTTAGTTTGAAGTTCCTTGGATAGTTGATAGCGTAGGTAACTCACTTAAGACGCGCACCGTCATGTGAACAGGCATCTGTGTGGCACTGTTTTTTTTTGGCGACCTGTCAGTGAAAGTACAGCAGTATTTGTCACTGCTAAAGACAGGTGTGTTCCCAAGTAGGCCATATTCCTCCAAGCACTGGCGAGGAGGAGGAGGAGGAGGAGGAGGAGGAGGAGGAGGAGGAGGAGGAGGAGGAGGAGGAGGAGGAGGGGGAGGGGGGAGGTGAGGCCGTAGAAGAAAGATGCTACCCGCATGTCTCTCTCCATCTCTTGTAGGTTAGGCTTCAACGGCAGCTCTCTAGCTCTCTCTCGCTCGCTCGCTCTCTCTCTCTCTCTCTCTCTCTCCTCTCTCTCTCTCTCTCTCTCTCTCTGTGTTTGTGCCGTGACAATAGGTTGACAAAAAAAGTCCTGATGCCCAGTATTCCTTCTCCTGATAGCCACCGAGTTGACAGACAGGCGACGACACTAAGCCTTGCCAAGTTTTACTTGACAGGAGAGAGCCTAGTAGGTGTCGAAGTGAGTTTGCTGCTTACTTGTAAAGGCCTGTCCACACTAGGAAACATTGTCTGGAAACAGAGTTTGCAAAGAGTTTGGGAACAGTTTGGAAACAAACTGTTTGTAAACACTTTTTTTACCGTGTATTTGTTTCCCATCCACAATTGAAAACGTTTAGTGTTTCTGTGTGTATATGTATATATACACATGCATAATGAATGTACAGGTATATGTTTATATATATATATGTATACGTGTACATATGTATATATTAACATGTATAATGTTTGTATGTTTATATATATATATATACATATGTAAACGTGTATATATGTGTATATGTGTTTATATATAAATACATTCACATACATATACACACCGGTATGTGCACATACATATTCACATTTACAAGCAAGTCAGCATGACACGCTCCTTTTTCTAAAAAGTTCCTCAACCACGTCTTTTTCTTTCTCTTATCCCTCCTCGAGTGCACTCAAACTGCCAATTAAAATACAGAGGCTACTGCACTAACAGGAATCCTGACGATAACTGAGGTCTGTGTGTGTTTGTGTGTGTGTGCGCGCGTGTGTGCACCTGTGTTTGTGTCTCACTGACCCTTCAAATTAAATTGGTTTACTATCGAGTCGTGTCGTTCCTTTGCAACATAAAAATCTAATCCTTTTAATACTGTTGAATATACCGAGACGGGTAGGCTGCGCAAGCAGGCTCGGTCCTGTTAGAAACCTGACTACTTTTCCCATGATTATTCTATATTAGAGGCGATTTCATTTTATATCAGAAGCGATTTCATTTTATATTAGAAGCGATTACATTTTATATCAGAAGCGATTTCATTATAGAGGCGATTTCATTTGATATCACAAGCGATTTCATTTTACATTAGAGGCGAATTCATTTTATATCTCAAGCGATTTCACTTTATATCAGAAGCGGTTTCACTTTATATTAGAAGCGATTTCATTTTATATCAGAAGCGATTTCATTTTATATTAGAGGCGGTTTCATTTTATATTAGAGGCGATTTCATTTTATATTAGAGGCGCTTTCATAAAAGTGTACGTTTATCGGGTCCTTACGAGAGGTACCTTGGTGGACATATTCTCATCTATTTCCGGTCCAAGCTCATGTATGGCACTTTGACGAGAATGCCGCCTATCTGCAGCAAATATTAAAATACTGATTTATTCGTCTTTATGCTCCAGTAGTTTGCGCAATCTTGTGACGACGATTTTTTTTCCCCATTTTGTCTTGTAGTGGTTAACTTCTCTCTCTCTCTCTCTCTCTCTCTCTCTCTCTCTCTCTCTCTCTCTCTCTCTCTCTCTCTCTCTCTCTCCGTGTACATTTCCTTGAATTATTTTCTGTCATGTATTTTTCGCCTTACAATGCTTTATTCTTCTTGACTGTCCTTATTCCTGTTTATTCTTAATACTTAGACGTAATTTTATTGTCTCTCTTCTCTCTCTCTCTCTCTCTCTCTCTCTCTCTCTGGCACGGTTTGCCTGCCCTCGGATTTATCATTCGCTTTATTCTGTAGCTTTTCTTTTACGTTTGGCTGTTTAAGTCATCAGTTCCATTACACACACGCGCGCACAAACATACACAAACACACATATTATATATATATATATATATATATATATATATATATATATATATATATATATATATATATATAATGTACTGAAACGTCATAAGCAGTCTTCCCATTAATAAAAAAAAAACAAAATAAATAATACAAATAATTATCGTACACTTGCAACGCTGACCTGTCATGCATACTTTAATCGAAAGAACTAGGCACTTGAACATGACCGTCGCAAACAAGATTTATGTACTGCTTCTAAAATTTTATGACCGGTGTCTTTTCCCTTTTGGCTCTGCTCGGTTCTCTTTCTACTATGCCCAACTGAAAAAGTTTTATTTTTATTTATTTTTTTTTTTTTTTTTAGAAATCCTCAAATTTTTTTTTATTTTTTTTAAATGTTATTTTTAGATATCCTCTAATGAGCGTTTGGCCTTTTCTCATTCACCTTCCACATTCAGTGCAACCCCCGCGTAGGGGGGTGGGGCCGTCAGTGCACCTCATGCGGTGCACTGTAGGCATCACTTAAGGCTCTTTGCAGCGTCCCTTTAGGCCCTAGCTGTAACCCCCTTTCATTCCTTTTACTGCCCCTCCTTTCATAATCTCTCTCTCCAACCTTACTTTCCTCAACCCTCCCCTAATAACTGTTCCATAGTGCAGCTGCGAGGTTTTCCTCCTGTTACACCTTTCAAACATTCTTACTCTCAGTTTTCCCTTTCAGCGCTGAATGACTTCACAGGTCCCAGCAATTGGCCTTAGGCCTAAATCTTACAATCCAATCCACTCACTGCAACTCAAACTACAAGACCTTCCAACCTTTCTTCGAGAGGCTGTTCAAACAAATCCTTAGAGAGAGAAAAAAAAGGCCTATGACTTTTAATTTTACTCTCTCGTTGCTGTAGCCTAACAAACTAGCTAAACACATCATATGCTTGCAGGCACTTTCAACTAAAATTCCAACTCTAACTGTTACCTAACCAATTATATACAACCTTGAATTTTACTGTGCTCCCTTTACAGACACACGCCTTAACACACACGGATATGTAACAAAGTTAGCACTGATATGTATCCGAAGTTATAATAATAATAATAATAATAATAATAATAATAATAATAATAATAATAATAATAATAATAATAATAATAACTGTAAAAATCATTTGACACAGAAATGATTTAAACAGTATCATATATGAGCATTACAATTGTCATTATTTTTATTATTATGATAATTATAACTTCAGATACATATCAATATTTACTTTGTTACAGATATACGCGAAGGCATTGCTTGTGAAACGAACACCAAGCAGGTGTTTCTATTTTCGAACACTGAGCACTTCTACAACGGATGGGAAGTAGGGGGAACGAACTGGGAGGAGGGGCGGGAGGCATGATAGCCCACCCATCCACTCACCCACCCCTTGCCAAGGGAAGGGAAACCCCCGAGAGAGACAGAGAGAGAGAATATATATGATTAACATACAAAAAATCCCAGGTCAGGAAGGAAATCAACACAAAAATAACCATATTTTCCAAATGACAAAAAAGTAAAAAAAAAAACACACACACACACAAAACACCGAATAACATACGAGAGAAAAAAAACCAGAAGTGTGTTAAGTTCTCCCGCACATCAAAAAAATAAAGAACAAAATAAATGTATAAACAAAACGTAAAAAAAAAAAAAAAAATCAAATATTCACCGGATTTCGGATTAATGGACGAAACGTCGCACCCCGAAGCCTTTGACAACTTGAAGCGAAAACAAAACACTTCAGAACACTTCAAAACACTTCAGCCCGTTCGCTTCAAACGAAGATATAACAAGATATTGCATTTTGGTCCTCCGTTCGAAGCCTTTGTAGCCTGCACTCCCCGGAGGAGGCTTTCCACAACAAGAAACAATGCAGTTTTTTTTTATTCCATTTCCAGGCGCGCGCGCATGCACACACACATACACAAACACACACACACACACACACTTACACTCACACTACACACACATGGGGAAATGATATTCAGAAAATTTAAATGGATCTACTTATTCAATTGAGTCTTTCAGGTTAACTGCACGCTTGCGAATATGTTCCATGAACTATACTGAATTAATAATTTATGAATTATACTATATCAGTGGTTCTCAACCTGGGGAGCGTCGCCAATTTCCAAGGGGGACGCGAGCCTTAGGGGAAAATCAAAATTCGCTAATTATATTCGTTATTCTCTTAACAAGAGTCGCTAAGAAGCAGTGTCAAGTATCCCACTAATTCATTCCCAAAAGAATAAAAAACACATATTCTCTCTCTCTCTTTTTTTTCCTTTAAATCTGGGAGGGAATTTTACTCACAGATGCAAAGGGGGGGGGGGATGGAAGGAAGGACCAACTCTTAAGGGGGGCGTGGTAATAAAAAGGTTAAGAGCCACTGTAATATATCTAATTGGGGCATTATAGGCTTGGAGCCCACTCTACATGTTTCCCTCTGGGTCCGGAAATCCATTTCTTTAAATAAGTTTAACTTAATTTCAAACACTGACGACAGAGAGAGAGAGAGAGAGAGAGAGAGAGAGAGAGAGAGAGAGAGAGAGAGAGAGAGAGAGAGAGAATACGGACGTTCCTGGGACAACAAAATTTCTTTCACACATCTTGAACGGGGAACTACCAATTCCTGGCACCTGAGTCATACAAGCCCCTTTCCTGTCATTTCTCATGAAGTGTCTGATTTCAAAGGCACAAACAATAATTGCCTAACTTTAGAGTCTTATTACCGTCCCTTCAGCCGCCCGCTATATTGAATTTATCTTTTACTTTCTCTTTTAAATTACGTTGTAACGATGATAATTAGGTGTCAAGTACTCTACTGTAGCCTTTCTCTGTATCAAGTTTTCAAACTTTACGTCACATTTCGATACCTACAAAAAAAAAAAAAAAAAAAAAAAAAAAAACCCTAGACCAACTTTACGTCAAGTTACAATTAACTACAAAAAAAACCATCTATACCAACTTTACGTCAAGTTTCAATTAACTACTACAAATTAGCAAACTGGAACAGCAATCATTTCCATTTCCACAAATCATATCCATTCACGTTTCAGAACATCACTGTCCACGAAGAGTGACAGAGAGAGAAAAATTATCACTCAAAAGGCTAAATTCTAATAGTCATGTACCTGAATGCTAAAAAAAATCGACGACATAAGCACGTCTCTGCAAAGTGACAATTCAAACAGCTCTTTCTCTATGAAGGACAAAATACTTCCACATACACAAATAACAAATATCTCAAGCGGTAACTGTAATGGAGTTTAATAATAATAATAATAATAATAATAATAATAATAATAATAATAAAATTCTCATAGTAGCATGAGTCTTGCAATGGAGAAACAAATTCACAGTTATGAATAATAATAATAATAATAATAATAATAATAATAATAATAATAATAATAATAATAAATTCTCATAGTAGCATGAGTCTTGCAGTGGAGAAACAAATCCACAGTTATGCATAATAATAATAATAATAATAATAATAATAATAATAATAATAATCTTAACGAGGGCATTAAAGCTTCCTATGCCCCTTCGGTATTGCCAACAACAGAGTCCAGCATGTCGGGCCTGCTCAGTACGTGGATAGGCTACCGCAGAGAAACGGCAGATGCCAGTGGCTCCTGAATTTCCTTGGGAACACAGAGCACAGGGCTAGTAACTTTAGCGCTCGGTATGATATTAATTCCTTGAAACGAAAGGGGAAAGGAGAGAAAATTTAATAAGACCCCTGCCATGTTCATTATCAAGCATATTGCAAACTGTTCAAGAATACGTAAATTGCCGGGAGTAGCGTTTATAACGCCTTAAGACACCAACTCATATCATTTATAAGATTATAATATGCCCGCTGGATAGTGGTTTCAAATTCCGGAAGAGAAAAAGCATTCATATATTTCTGAGAGCCATGAGTCGCTCATACAAAAAATATACAAACATTTATATATTTTTGAGAGCCATGAGTCGCTCATATCAAAAATATACAAGTCCAAGAAGAGTATGTATTCCATAATCCTGTAAGCCGAAAGCCGCAATGTTTAGTAATAATAAAAGGGGGAAGGGTAAAGGCCTGCCCTTATACGAAATCTCCTCGATAATACCCTGACCCTGAAGAAGAAGAAGAATCGAAATGTCTGGTTATCCCGCGGATCCGATTACATACTTGGGGTTAGAACCGAACACCTGCTGAATATACCTGCTTCGCGAGGATTAATGGTAGATAATAATAAAAAAAAACACAAATATATACACACATACAAAGGCCGCCTATGTATACTGTTATGCTTTCAAAAGTAGAGAGAGAAATATACGTAACAGAGTAAAAAAACAACCCATATTTACTGTTATGCTTTCAAAAGTAGAGAGAAATATAAGTAATAAGGCGTAAATAAAACCCACTGTCACGTAGTTCATCATGAAAGCAGTCCCCAAACGAATCAGCGTTGATAAAAAATATATTTATCTAGTGTTGGTGCAGCTTCTCCAACTCCTAAAAAAAAAAAAAAAAAAAAATATTAACCCTCTTAGCAGTCAATACGAATCTTGCATCTGGAATGGATATTTTTGCACTCGGAATGCTAAGACAGAAATCAGGAATCAATCTCTTTCAATCTGTTTTTAGTTATTCCTAGTTTATGACTTCGCTCTCGTTCTGCGCTCCTAAAAGTTATGATCTAATACCAAAGGACAAGTACTTCCTTCCGTCCTCTGTGTTCCTGGAACTTTTGCTGGAATATCCAGTGTAGAGAGATGATTCCGCAACCTATATTACTTTCTACTAGATCAAAAGTTAAGTATACCTTAGTTTAACCAGACCACTGAGCTGATTAACAGCTCTCCTAAGGCTGGCCCGAAGGATTAGACTTATTTTACGTGGCTAAGAACCAACTGGTTACCTAGCAACGGGACCTACAGCTTATTGTGGAATCCGAACCACATTATAGCGAGAAATGAATTTCTATCACCAGAAATACATTCCTCTAATTCTTCATTGGCCGGCCGGAGAGTCGAACGCGGGTCTAGCACAGTGCTGGCCGAGTACGATATCGACCCGTCCAATGAGGAACTTTCCACTAGATCAAACACAAGTAAATATGAACATACAACTAGCAGGCAAATACGTAGTCACAGGCACCGATAAAAACCACACAAGGAAATTATAAAAGACATATAACTGAGTATCGGATAAATTACTGGCCGGCAGTACTTGTTTTGGAAACTTGTTCCCTTGAAGGCTTTCCTGGAACCCATTCACTTTACAAGCTCTGTGTTCGAGCAACCTCATTCTCTCTCTGTTCAAGTCAGCTTCATAATTTTTTTTTTCTTCGTTTTAACGTGCTTTTTCCCATTTTTATATGGGGTAAGCACATGAATCCTAATAAGACGGGAGAGTAAAGATAAAGATGCTGTCACAGGTTTTTCCAAGAGGTTACTTCGCATTCCAGCTGTATACATATGATGAACGTTCATGTTAATCTTATTCCATAAACACACGCGCACAAACAAAATCAGCAAAAGAATCTACGAACTTTGATATAAACTGGATATAGCACAACTCCTCCGCCAACAGAATTATCAGCTGCCTTCTTCGTCCGCGTTCCGAGTCCGTAATCAGTAAGATTTCCATTTCGCCTCGAGAGAAGAGCTTCGCAGGAAGGGTGAGGAAATGGACTAATCGGCAACAGTCTACATATAAGGGATTCCCCGTCGGCCCAAATAATTCCTACGGTAGTTTTCACAATAGTTCTTCTGTGACGATCATTTTCCCCCCCTCCGTGCTTAATCTGTTCAGACGGGAAGTTATTGCATTTACTCCTATATACTCTTCCGCTTTAATTAATAAGAGAGAAAACTTATAAGATAATTAAACGTTCTGAAAATATCTGACTAAACCGACCAGCTCTAACTTTCTAATAGGCGGCATCTCAAATAAGACGAGGAAAATAAAGCGAAACTGGCAACTCTTTGTTGAATTCGTCATGTTTTTGCAAATTATAAAACAGGAACATGTCGAGATTAGTGTTTTCATACGATGCATAAAAGTAGCCGTATCATTCCGGTTGGCAAAACTGTTTCGTGAGCAAATAATGAGCACATGAGATATATGTATGTATGTATTTTTTTATATATATATATATATATATATATATATATATATATATATATATATATATATATATATATATCCACAGGAGTACACTCAGTTCTTCAAATCTGCATTTTTCTAACATTTTAACAACAAACCTCTAACAGGGATAAGCAATCCAATGCCACCAGATAAATCCTTCCCATCAAAAATTGCATTCCTAACTCTCCCAATATATGATCACTTGCCACTCACAAAGCATAAAACATTTTCCTTACAATTTGCATTCCTAGCTCTCCCAGTATCTGATCGTTATATATAAAATATAAAAAAAATTGGAATACAGAATTTAGGCCAAAGGTCATTCAGCGCAGAAAGGGAAACTAGCAGTAAGAAGCTTTGAAAGGCGTAACAGGAGGAAAACCTCGCAGTTGCACTATGAAGCAACTGTTAGAGAGGGCAGAAAGTCTGATGGAAGAGAATATTAAAGGAGGTACAGTAAAAGGGATGAAATAGGTTGCAGCAAGGGGCCGAAGAGACGCTGCAAAGAACCGTAAGTAATGCCTACAGCGTACCATGTGAGGTGCACTGACGGCACTATACGCCCCTACGGAGATCGGACAAAATAGGTCCATTCTTCCCAAAAGTTACATTTCTATTTGTCCCAAAATCTAGTCAATAGCTGCCAGTCATGAGACGCACCCCGCTAAGTTTCACAAAAATGCAAAAAAACTTTTTTTGTAACTGCTTAAAAAAAACACAAACTAAAAAAAAATAACCTTCTTGGCGGATACAAAAAAGAAAAAAAAAACACGAAATCACACTTTTCTTCGATAAACATCCTCAGTGGCGTAAAAAAAAAAAGGAAGACAATCGCCTTACGGTGTAACGTGACGTAATACACCAATATGAGACATCACCTAATAGCAAACCAATTACCTACTTCTATTTAAGTGAGTCAGTGACGCATCCAGAGTAAGAAAATTCTCCTCGTTTCGTAACGCAACAGAGCAGCAGGTAAAACGGGTTTTGGAAGGCGTATAAAAAGTCACAATAGGAAAGAAAGGACTGTGGGGAACCTGTGGCGACACAAGGGGAATCCCCAGGACTTGAGGAATCGATGAGGAGTCCCTCTGCAGTCCAAAGTGTCTGTGGGAATGATTCATACCATTTGCATTATTTTCTAATGTTTTGGCTTGTGCCTCGCTGTCGAACTTCTCAATTCCAGATGTCCTTTATTCCTCACACCGTTGGACTATGGAACGGCCTCCCGGAGGATGACGTGCAATTGGAACTTCTTCAGAAGTTCAAGCGAAGACGCAATGCATTACTATATACTGCGATTCAACTTGTATTTTAATATTTTATTTACAGTTTTATTTAATTATTAATTTGCTAATTTATCTGTTTGTCCTGTACTTCCCATTACCCATCTGTTACCTCTTTCGAACGAACACCATAATGTTCTTCGGAAGCTTGAATTTCAAGTCAATGGCCCCTGTGGTGGGCTCGTTCCATATGAATAGGGTTCATCTTCTGAATAATATTATTAATAATAATATTCATAATACGACGGGGAAAGAGTCTGTACGATGGTGAAGCTGGGAGGGTCACAAGAACTTTCACGGCATTAACATAAACACCAGTAATTATCTAAATTAGAGGACATTTTGGAACGGCTCAGGAATTTATCTAAATTAGAGAACATTTTAGAATGGCTGAGGAATTTATACCTCCTCACGTACATACTTTCCACGGAGATGGGGCCTCACGGAATATATTCCCAAGGTCTGGCTGTTTTGGGTGGCACTGGTACCTAAATCATTAACTAGATTCATCATAACCTAAGCAGATGCATTACTAGATCCTAACTTGGGGTGTATCGACAAAAAATTGAAGATATTAATTCGGTGAAGTGGAGGGGAAAGGGGGGGGGGGTGGCGTACTCGAAGTACCACCTTCAAAACTGACGGCGTTATTGAACTTAAAAGTCCGGAGAAAATACCTGAACGTCATGTTATTACCTTTAAAATATCCATCATAATTAAGCTATTAGACACAAAGCATCGTCGCAGCACAGGTGAACTAGAAGTCAACCTGAGGTATATCAAAAATTCAAAACAATCCATTCTTTTGTTTTGCTAAACTACACGAAAAAAAAAACTTTGCTGCGTCTAAAAACAAATTACTCGAGAACAGAACAGATTTTGATGAGATTTGATAGAAAGATTCAGTGGGTTACTTTCTTCAGGGAAAGGCTTTTAGTGGATAACAAATTCGTGAATTCTTCTTCTGCACCAACTAATATTAGTCTTTAAGGCGTCACCGAAGGAATCTTGTATATTCCGCGATTGCTCCTAACACACAAGACATACAAACTGGATAAACACACACACACACAGGTAATAATAATGAATCTTAATCAGACCTTACAAATGCCGACTCCTGGACACTTAAGGAAACTTCCTTTAAGTAACCTTTCTGGAATCACCATAAAGTATATTTCCTCGGAGTGTTTTTGTACCACAATCAGGGATTTTCACCGCAAAACTGTATCCCAGTTCTTTTTTTTCAGTGAGTTCACTCTCATATGACATTTGGCAGAGAGAGAGAGAGAGAGAGAGAGAGAGAGAGAGAGAGAGAGAGAGAGAGAGAGAGAGAGAGAGAGAGAGAGGTTTCCTGAGTCTGAGATATAACATGCAAGGACTGCATGAATAGGCCTATATATATTTGGAAATGAGAGAGAGAGAGAGAGAGAGAGAGAGAGAGAGAGAGAGAGAGAGAGAGAGAGAGAGAGAGAGAGAGAGAGGATAACATGCAAGTACTGCATGAATATATATCTTGAAGAGAGAGAGAGAGAGAGAGAGAGAGAGAGAGAGAGAGAGAGAGAGAGAGAGAGAGAGAGAGAGAGAGAGTCACATGTAACCTTGGTCAGAGCAACAATTCCCCCTCTTACTTTTTTTTCCCTTGTCCCTCACGTGGGAAGCTTACCTTCGTAATAGGAAAAAAACACGACAGCACGGCACTGATCGAATTAAATAATAATGACATTTACAACTATGCCTGGAGTGAATGTATATGAAATAAATACACAGATCAATGAATCAGTTAACGGTAAATGTAAGAATCAAGCAATAAGGCATTGATAGGTAAACGGTATCTCTGATAAAGTGTGCCTTCACTTTCACTTTCTGCCAGTGACATAGGTTATACGAGAATATACTAGGAAAATATCTGAGTGAGTGTACACACACACACACACACACACACACACACACACACATACGAGATATATAAACGACAAGAATCAAAACTAAAACATGCCACACATCTTGGACATTAACAAAATTCCAAACGTAGACAAAAAAAAAAAAAAAAAATTATATTACGAAGTATGCAGCGCAACTGAAATTCACTTCAGAAATCCTATGAAATTGCGAACGCTGTGTAAAGCAGTGAATTTCCATGCAAACTGCTAATCACGAAAGCTCTGCAACGTTCACAGGAAGCCCAGAGCAGAATTTTAATGCGCGTCTGCATATCCACGAATGACAGTGCAATGAGTCGGTTTCATTGCAGTCTTTTCAGATATGTCTCAAGAAACGTATGAATTTTCTCTCTCCAAATGCTTCACTAATCTTTTCTGTCTTCAAAGGTATTTGAAAATTTTAATAACGCAATCACACCTCAATGTAGTCGACCGGCGAAGTTGTTACAGAACACCACAGTTCTACCTCTGAATGACAGAAATTTTTATAGGAATCAAGAAAAAAGAGAAGTAGGGAGGATTACAGGCTATCATACGACAAACAAGAAATTCTGTTTAAACTAGAAAAGTCACAAAACAAATCTTCGATAGGAAATTCACGAGTCAAAGGGAAGAAAAGAGAGTGAAAATGACATGGGATAAACACAGGAGACAATGGGAAGGATAACATGAACCATCTGCCACGGATTACGAGGATTAAGAAAACACCAATAAAAGAAAGAAAATACTCGAGTTAAAATCTAACAGATTTAAGTGACAAATTTCTCTCGTGGATACAGAAATGAAAACAGGAAGAGATTTCTTACGGAAACAACAAACGCGCACAAGAAAAACATGACGCGAGAAGGAAAATACGGAACCTTGACTAAAGGTGCATGAAACATTTGCCAGGAAAACTTGAAACAGGAAGCAATAGACGAAATACTTATGGAAATAGGAGACTCCAGAAAGCAAAATATAAAACACGTATATGAAACAAGTGTTACGGAATGTGAGGAGGTTTTTGTGCCCACGATGCGCAAATCAAAAACACACACATACCAAACCATATTTTGCCACATTCCGTCACTCCAATCACACTTCCCGGCTAGGAGAGATTTATAGTTGAGAATATATCTCGTATGACAACCACATCCGACTGTAATATGCTAACGAGTCTCCTAAGCGCATTAAAAAGGGGAAGTCTCCGGTTGCAATGTGATGTAGCAGTTATGCAATGCGGAATCATTTTTTGAAAACCTACGGAAAAAGTACGTCTATAGTTCTAAATCAGTTTTTGGACGTTGTATGTTCAAATGACCAAATGATTTAACAATTAGACTATAAAATAATTAAACCCATCGATAAGCATACATCTGACAATAATAATATAAAATATCCTTTCTTTCAGCTCAGGGCCACATACATGGAATATGCAGATTCAATACACAAACTCTAGATACATGAGATAACATGATAAAAATGACAATCGGCAATGTCCACACAGTTACTGAAGAAGCAGAAAAAATAGTATTCATAATAATGGTAATGACAGCACTAATATGGAGAATAAGAGTATAGAAGTCAGGTCCAGAAGGCCGAATATGAAAACTGAATAAATAAAAACAAACTGATCCATATACATTCTTGAAGTGATGCTGTAATGAACACGTGGAAGAGACAAGTAATTCCATGATTTGTACCGCATAATCCAAACGCGTTAAGTCATTACCTGGCAACTTTGCGAGAGAGAGAGAGAGAGAGAGAGAGAGAGAGAGAGAGAGAGAGATAGATCCATCTATGACTCTTGCAAGCGATAAAAAGATCTTTTCAACAGGCGAGTTACCATCAATTCGCAACAGGCAGAGTATTTTGCAATAGCGTCACGAAAACACTCGAAGCACTCTTTCTAGGAAACCAATAAGACTGATCATTCCTCTACTTGTGAAGGCCTCGTATCAGTTAATTGCAATACAGAAGGCAGCTATTTTTTTTTTCCAAGGATGCCTTTTGTATCTGAACATGACCTCCACACAAACAAAATATTCCTGTACTAACGGAGACATGGAGGAGGAGAAAAACCGAAGGACTGCGGCAATGTAACCATGCCTCTGGCAATAACTTCGGAGCTTCTAAAACGCAACACACGAGCTGTGAAATAAAAACGTCCTCCCATCCCCTTTCTGTTTCAGGCCACCAGAACAACGCGACAGTAAGAAAACGCCCTGCTTTCGTCAAACGAATAAAATTAGTTAAAGGGCCTGGGTTCACTGCTGTCCCAGGCCAGTAACTTACCAGTTGTACTTATCTTTCATTTAGAATGCCAGGAGTGGCGGTGGCCGTTTCTCTAAGAGCAACAGAAAGAAATAAATCCCAAGAACGGCTGGTAACGGCAAAAGCAGCAGCAGCAACAGCGCTCGAGCGAGCTAGTGCTGCCTGGATCAACGATCACACAAACACTGAGGGCTCAACTGCCGGCCCAGAGGAAGGCCGTCACGCCGTGGCCTGCACAAGAGAGGGAATATCTCTATCACGGGGGGAGACCTGTTTGTTGTTATTCTCAGTTGTGCACAGAGAAATGTGGCGGTAGGAGGGAATCTCCACTCTGGGCTGGGACCACCACCACTACTGCTACCGCCGCCGCTGCAGTTGCTGGAACGCGACATTGGGAGAATCAAGGTCCCTTGGGGAGAATGAGTGTCAAAGCGCACGACCAAGAGTCTTGGGCGAGATGCTTTCTGAGCAGGAAGGTCCTGATGCGATGCTCTAGATTTCACTTACATGGGATTCCTGTCATACAGCGGTGCTAAGTTAATGCTCGTTTTTATACAAAAGAGAGAGAGAGAGAGAGAGAGAGAGAGAGAGAGAGAGAGAGAGAGAGAGAGATTCACCAGCGCCCTTTATGTCACTCTTAATTTTGATGTTTCAAGCACTTTCTAATACGTCTAAAGTCCTCAAATTTTGAAGCAGGTATTGAACATGGTTCAAATTTACCTTTTTTTTGCCTTCCTCACGACGACTTCTCTATTGCACAATCACATTATTAACGGCTCTCTCTCTCTCTCTCTCTCTCTCTCTCTCTCTGTAAACATACATACACACATACACGCGCACACACACATAATTAATATATACATATATATCATATATATATATATATATATATATATATATATATATATATATATATATATATTATATACAATACATCTGTATATATATATATATATACATATGTATATAATATATATACATATATACTGTATACATACATACATGAAATTAATAACAGAATGCCCACAATGGGCACGACTTCCAAGAAAAGGAACGGCGAGCCAATGACACCACATGACCTTTGCCCTCTGGCGATAGAGAGACCAGGTTTTAAACGAAAGGACGACAACAAGGTTCCCAGAACAAAGATGCTTGCACTGCACAGTCCACACAATGCGTCATGCGCTTAAAAGCT